>NC_072485.1:10487500-10625000 GCF_027574615.1 Eptesicus fuscus
GATTGGGGATGGCCATAGATAAGATTCCCTAGATGTGGGGAATCCCTACTATCCTGAGATATATTTTTGGAGCTTATAGATGTGCAGTGAGTCTAGCATAGCAATCAATCCCCTGTGAATTTCCCCTAGAGCCAGACTTTCACATACATGAAATTTATTGGTGAAGTGATCTAAAAAAAAAAGAAGCAAAAGAAGTATGATAGAGCCAGGAATGAAGATAAGTAAGGATGTGGTCTCAGCTGGGATCTGGAGCATCAGTTAAACCATGGGACCTGCTGTCAGTTACTCCGCTTTCATCAGTTTGGCTGGAGACTCTCTGGGGGATGGTGGGGAAGGTTGTCAATGGGGTGAAAACTGCATTAGTTCATGCCCTCTAAGAATCAGACACCAAAGTGGGATCAGCCATGCATGATAACTATTGGGAAGAAGGCTGTGAGAGAAAATGGGAAGGGAGTCCTGACCTTTGTGAAAATAAAAATAAAAGGGCCCTGGCCAGTTTGGCTCAATGGATAGAATGTCAGCCTGTGGACTGAAGAGTCACAGGTTTGATTCCGGTCAAGGGCACATGTCTGGGTTGCGGGGTCCATCCCTCATAGGGGACATGCAGGAGGTGGCCGATCAATGATTCTCTCTCATCATTGATGTTTCTATCTCTCTCTCCCTCTCCCTTTCTCTCTGAAATCAATAAAGATATATTTTTTACTGTATAAAAAAAAGAAAGAAAAGGAAAATATTGGAAAACATAATAATTAAATGTAATGTATCCTGAAACAAAAAAGGTCATTATAAAAATCAAGTGTATTGGTTTTCTATGGCTGCTATAACAAATTACCATAAACCAGTGACTTAAAACAGTATGAATTTATTTTCTTGCAGTTCTGCAGTCCACAAGTCCAAAATTAGTCACACTGAACACACATCGAGGCGCTGGCAAGGCTGTACTCTTTACTGGAAGCGCTAAGGGAGGATTCATTTCCTTGCGTAATAAAAAATCACAAGGCTATGGGCTTGCTTCTGTTCTCAAATTCAGGAACAGTGGATTGAGTTCTAACACTGCATCATGCTAATGTCTTCTTCTGCTTCCCTCTTTCCCATTTAAGAGACCTTGTACCTTTTACCTTTCCTTCCAGAAACTTCTACTGCCCTTGTCTTGATCAAAGTACACACTCTGTGACAGGCCATAAGTCAATCCTTTATGTAAACCCTGTTGCAGGATAAAGACCAGGGAAGCAACAATCCTCAGCCACAGCACCTGGGGATTCCAGTGGCAGAGGTCTGCTCTTGCTCTTTCCAGCATCAGCCCCGTGTGTGGAATATGATAGACACATAATAAAAGACATACACTGAAAGGGGTCCCCTGCCTAGTATGTGTACATGATAATATTTTACACATAGTAGTCTCTAACTTCAAGGAAACGTATTTTACAGAATTTCACTAATAATGAAGACTCAAATTAATTTGACTTTGAAAGTCTAAAGCTTTGAAATGAAATACTTAAGACTGTACTTCTTGGGAAATTAAAATTTTATATTTTCAACTAAAAAAAGTGAGTGAAAGAGAGAGGTGGGGACTTATAATTAATTACATTGAACTCATCAGGAAAATCCAGAAGAGTCTATTTAAAGATCAACTGAGGAACAATTTTAAATGCTTTTGCAATTTTAATTCCTTTTTGCCATATACCTAACATGGTTCAACAAATTAGAATGCATACATCTTTGTGGGTCATTATCCTGCCTACCACACTGAGGAAATCTAAATAAAGTAAGGACTTCGGATAATATTAATGTATCAATATTTGCTCATTAGTTGTGACAAATGTGCATACAAATGTAAGATGTTACTAATAGGGGAACCTAGGCATGAGACAATAAAAATTCTCTGTACTTTACAATATTTTTGCAAATCTAAAATTATTCTGAAATAAAATGCTTATTATTAAAAAGAATAATATTAGAAAGATTAAGTTTATTTTTAGTTTTTATTTTATTAAACTAGGTGACTTGTTTTGTTTGTTTCACTTATCTGGTAAAAGCATAATAAGGTTTAAAAAAGATATTTATGAACCAAGATTATTAAAATAATTATCAAAGTTAAGAAGATATAGAGATGATGTCATATAAAAACTAATTAAAATGATTAATCTAATTGGAATTTATTAACTTAGAAGAAAATCAAAACAAAACATCCTAACCTTCAGAGCTGACAAAATTTAGATGGACTACTTTTTACAACACTGATAGATTATTGCATTAAATGAACAGCTGGATATACTGCCTTCTATTGTCAAACAATATTATTTTTATTCTTAAATATGATAGAAAAAGAGGAATTAAAACACATCACCAGATTTCATGTGGGGGGGGGGAGTTCTTTAGAAATATATTGGCAAACCTATATTGTATCCATTAAAAAGTGACAGAGAAATGAATCTTGGGCTTTATCATAGAATGTCACTCCAAATTACATCAAATTAAGCACAAACATCTGCTTGCGATGTATAAACAATTCTGTTACGAGAAGACTTATCATGCACCATCAGAGCATAATATTTAATACTCATTAGGGACATGAAGAATTTAAGGTTTTACTTCCTCTCTAGTCTCAAAGGTGCTAATTATATAGCAAATGTTGAATAATTCTAGTTTCCAATTTCACAAATTAAAAGTTGCCACATGTACTCATTAAAATGTGTTTGAAATCTAGTAAAACTGATTCCACCTCACATATTCCTTGAATAATAACTGGAATTGCCAGGCACAGGTACACATACACAAAATAAACAAAGGGAAGATTAATCGAGTATAAGTGCCTAAGCATGTAAACATGCTTAGATGAGAACATCAGAACGGTTCCGGTTTCAAAATCTAAGTGAGAAACTAGGGTAAGAAAACCCCACAAAGAAAAGCTGGAAAGGGAATGGAGGACTTGAATTAGTCAGTGGAGCAAAGGCAGTACATTCAGTTCAACAGAAATCAAAATACCTATCAGTGATGGTTGTTGATGTCTAAAAGAGGGTTAAATTATATTGGAGAAGCGTGCTGCTCGGAACCATGGTCCACACCTTTTAGTTCATTCTCGCACACAATAAATAAAAGGGAGACAGCATGGAATGGTCACTCAGGAAACAGATTTTGCATGTCACTAGAACAAGATATTATAATTAGGATCAACATGACAATCATCTACCTTCAGCAGTACAATCAGTCATCAGGTAGTTGATGTGGAGGAAGGAGGCATAAAATAGGCAATACTGAAAGGGCAAGACTGTAACTAAAGACTTGCCAGTTATAGGCTCTCATGCCTAGAAAACATGAAATGGCAAAGATATACGGGCAGAGAAATGCGTGGGTCAAACTGGTTTGGTACTACTCTAAGCCATGTACAAAACTACATTTATAGTATTTATTTTATCAGTAGTAAACTATTATTTCTTCAAAAATACTCCTGCCCTCATAAAGATCTTTTCATCCTCAGGAAAAAAATCACATTTATTTTCACTAAGTTTCAAATTACTCAAAAGCATGATTAAAATCATATTTACTCTGAAGAAATTTGTATTTCATTAGGTCAAATAAAAAAGATTAATAAATTTAAAAATTATTCAAGTATACAAAAAGCACTTGATGAACCGTAAGCTTTTATAAATCACTAAATTAATTTATTGTTTTATTCAATTAAAATAAATTGAATAAAATAAATTTTCCTCCTCA
The DNA here is from genome assembly GCF_027574615.1 of Eptesicus fuscus. Lineage (NCBI taxonomy): Eukaryota > Metazoa > Chordata > Mammalia > Chiroptera > Vespertilionidae > Eptesicus > Eptesicus fuscus. The sequence continues at coordinate 10,491,215 of NC_072485.1, forward strand.
CAGTTTAGCTTGCTTTACTAATTATAACTGCACATGTTTGATAAGCATTCATTTAAGATTGATGGGACTTTGAGGTTACTAACACTGTCACCAAGTGTCTTTCATTTTCTCTTCTTAAATCTATACTAAATGTAGGAACTTAGGGAGAATAAAGAGTGCCATGTGACTGCACTTTCTTACTTTGACAGTTTGTTAAAGCTGTTATTGATTAGCTAACTTAGGATATCCAGGATGATGCAAAGTTGGAGCCATATGGAGTTTGAAATGTCAGTGGGCATCAAGAGCAGATATTAAATGTGATCGAGGAGCCCTTGGGATTGTCTGTGATGCCATACTGTATTATTTGCTCTACATCTAAATATATGTAAGTGATTAATAAGTTCTTGAATTAGAGAATGCTTAAAAAATTACTTTTGTATAAATCTGGATTAATTAATGCTATTTCATTCTTGCATCTTCACTGTCCTTGACTTCTCAACTTTTCCATTTCACAACAGAATATGTCAATAACCCCTTAACCCCCACCAAACCATGCTTACTACCAGTCCAATCCAGGGCTAGGTGTGCTTAATAAAGAATTATGTAAGCTTTCCACATCATGGAACTATTAGGAACCAAATGTTGAAGACTGTGTTCCCATGATGCTCTGAACAGGTCTTCCTCTATTCCCCTCCTTACTAATGAGCCACTAAGCTAATGTTTAGGATCCAAATTATCTGAGATTACCATTGGCTAATATCCTGCAATAGGCTTTTAACTCACATACCTTGAGCTACAATCCCAAGGGCTCCTCGGTCACATTTAATATCTGTTCCTGATGCCCACTGACATTTCAAACTCCATATGGCTCCAACTTTGCATCATCCTGGATATCCTAAGTTAGCTAATCAATAACAGCTTTAACAAACTGTCAAAGTAAGAAAGTGCAGTCACATGGCACTCTTTATTCTCCCTAAAGTCCTACATTTAGTATAGATTTAAGAAGAAAAAAATGAAAGACACTTGGTGACAGTGTTAGTAACCTCAAAGTCCCATCAATCATAAATAAATGCTTTTAAAACATGTGCAGTTATAATTAGTAAAGCAAGATAAACTGTGGAGGAGGAAAAAAATGAGGAAAATATCAAGATTGTTCTCTAAGTAACTACTTTTAATGGCAATATCAGAAATTATGCCGAAACCGGTTTGGCTCAGTGGATAGACCGTCGGTCTGCGGACTGGAAGGTCCCAGGTTCGATTCCGGTCGAGGGCATGTACATTGGTTGCTGGCACATCCCCGGTAGGGGGCGTGCAGGAGGCAGTTGGTCGATGTTTCTCTCTCATCGATGTTTCTAGCTCTCTATCCCTCTCCCTTCCTCTCTGTGAAAAATCAATAAAATATATTTTTTTAAAAAAAGAATGCCTAAGGACACATATGTAATACTTAAAAAAAAAAAGAGAAATTATGTGCCATCTACTTAAACTTTCCAATTTAGGAAGAAATACTATTGACAGCATTCCCAATGGGTAATCACCACTGCTTAAAGGCTTTTAACATGGGGGAAGCTATTGTTTCATAAGAGAGCTTATTTTATCATTTTGATATAATCCACTCTGAATTCACTTTTGGCTCATATTTCATTTTGAAATTAAGAGCCCAATATTGGTTTAGAACTTTCCTTGAGTAATACAGAGGAGGATGCAGATTAAATTTGCATAAGAGAAGTAAAAGCTCTGAGTGTGACTGAGAATACCACTCTGCAAGCTTTTCCTAATATTAATCATGAACTCAGAGAAAAGAAAGCATGCCTCTTTGTCTTTTTAAAAACATTTTTTATTGATTTTTAGAGAGAGAGAGAGGAAGGGAGAGGGATAGAGGGATAACAGATCAATGAGAGAAGAACATCATTGATGGCTGCCTCCTGCACATACCCTAATCAGGAATTGAACCAGTGACCTCTTAATCCCTAAATCAACATATAACCCCCGAGACATACCAGCCAGTCCATACAGGTTTTTCAAACTTCAGAGTCGTTAAGGGAAAGGTAGACAACTGCTACAGACCACAGACAGCATTTGCTGGCCTCCAGACATGGTGTTTTATGATAACATCCGATCACCATGCTGATGGCAGTTTGCTGCAGGCACAATGCACCTGTCTTACTTCCTTTGTAGTATGGCATTCACTTTAGATGGAAACTGTCATGATAGTTCACCGACTTTCATGTATGCCATGCCATAAGCAGAGACAATGTTTGTTTACATGGTTACATGCATGTTGGGGAAGAATTCTCAGATAGGAAACATTCAGCATGCATTCTAATGCAACTATTTAGCGAATTTTTTGTTGACAGGGATTTAGAAAGTGTAATCATGCCTGGACTTATTATTGTTGACACATATCATCAAATGATTGAACAGAAACTATTAGACAGCTGTTGGGTGGCCTGTAGGGAACCGACTGAAACATTTATTTTACTTGGCATAATTTATTGCATCTTCTCTTGAAAACAATAGCAGTGCATTTGATTCTTCTTCTTTGTATTCACAGTGCAATGTTTATGTAATATTTTAGTGGAGCAAGAACTTTTTCTATTATGATGAGAAAGAAAATCAAATCTTCCTTCCCCCACTCTAAAACATTAAAATTAGGAAAACATGTTTATTTCCCCCTATTTTCTCACAATTTCCTTCTTTTCTACTCTATTGATTTTTGCTAGAAAGCCTAAGAAAATACATGGTTGTTGTTTTTTATGCAAAAATATGTTGATTGTGCCATATTATTATATATGATGGGAGGTATAGAAGTTACAGAGGGCAATGGGAATTCATTTGTCCTGAAAGACAAAACAGGCATTAAATATTGATAAATGGCCAAATAATCACAAAATGTAACAATTACAACCCCAAATACCAAAGCCCCAGAATATATAGAGCAATGAGAGTTAGAATTGAGGAGAGAAATAGCTCTACAACAATAGTTGACACTTCAGTGCATCATTGTCCAAAGGCAAAAAACTTTTAGAGAGATTAAAAAGAAACAGAGGACTTGAGCAAAATGTAAACCAGTTAGATATATATAAACGTATGTAGAACTAATAAACATATGTAGACACGTCACCCACAACAGCATAACATGCATTCTTTTCCAAAGCACTTAGAACATTCTCTAGGGTAAACCAAGTGTTAACCCATAAAATAAACCTCAATACATTTAAAAAGATTGAAAACATACAAAATATTTTATCTGACAACAATACGATGTAGTTTGAAATCAATAACAGAAGAAAAACTGAAAATTTTCAAGTCTGTGAAAATTAAAATATAACTCTCAAACAACCCATGAGTAACAGATATCACAAGGGAAATTAGAAAATACTCAGAGATGAATTAAAACAAAATCATAACACACCAAAAAGTGATAGGATTTAGCAAAGGCAATGCTCAGAGGGAAATTTAAAGCTGTAAACACTTACCAGTATATTAAAAAAGAAGAATTTCAAATCAATAGCCTAACTTTACACCTTTAGGAACTAGATTAAAGAAGAACAAATTAAACCTAAAAATGGTGGAAGGGAGGAAATAATAAAGATTTGAGCAGAGAAAAAAAAAAATTAGAAAATCAATAGAGAACATCAATAAAACCAAAAGTTGGTTCTTTGCAACCAGCAACAAAATTGACAAACTCTAGTTAGACTGACAAAAAAAATAATAAAACATAAATAAGTAGAACAGAAATTAAATTGGAACCATTATGCAGAGTGGAGGGGTGAATGGGAAAAAATCCAAAGGGGACATCTGTAATACTTTCAACAATAAAGATAAATTAAAAAACAAAAATAAAAATAAAGTAGAACCATTACTACTATCTTTATAGATAATAAAAGGATTGTAAGATAATAGTATGAACAAATATATGACAATAAATTAGTGAAACTAGACAAAAATGTACAAATTCCTAGAAATACTCAAATTACAAAAAATGGACTTACGATGGTTATTTTTGTATCAAATCTGCTAGACTATGCTGACCAGTTGTTTTTGTTAAACACTAATCTAGATGTTGCTGCAAACATCTTTTTTTTTAGCTGTGATTAACATTTAAGTCATTTGACTTTAAGTAGAGATTAACCTTCATAATGGCCTTATTCAATCAATTGAAGGATTTAAGAACAAACAATGAGATCTCCCAAAGAAGGAATTTTGTCTTCACACAGCAACACAGAAATTCTGCCTGAGTTTCCAACCTTACATCTTACCAGATTCTCTAGATTTCCAGCTTTCAGCCTGCTCTATAGATTTTAAATGACAGTCCCTGTAATTCCCTAAATTTCATAAGCCTATACCTTAAAATCTCTCTCTCTCCAAAAAGCTATATTATTGACTAGCATTTGAAATCATTTTATAAATTTGACAAAATCTTTTTTTCAGTTTCCTACTAAGTGAAACATCTCTAGTACTTTCAACATACTGTTTAGATATTTATGAATTTCAATTTTGCTGTTCTCTTGTTCAGTGACTAAATATTTTCATTATTTACATTTTTAAAAACTTGCCTTTATTACTGAAAATATTACAGATGATCCCTCTCCCCCTCTTCCACCCACACTTGCCCCTCCAAGGCCTTCACCACACTATTGTCTGTGTCTGTGGGCCATGCATATATGCACATGAGCTCCCCAGTTAATGTCTCTTCACCCACACCTCACCCCTGCCTTCCCTCAGAGGTTCATCAGTCTGTTCCATGCTTCTATATCTCTGGATTTATTTTGTTCATCAGTTTATTTTGTTCATTAGATTCCACATATGAGTGAGGTCATCTGACACTTGTCTTTCTCTGACTGGCTTATTTCACTTAGCAAGATACTCTCCAGGTCCCTCCATGCTGCCTCAAAGGGTAAGAGATCCTTCTTTTTTACAGCTGCATAGTATTCTATGGTGTAAATGTACCACTGCTTTTATACCTACTCAACTACTGATGGGCCCTTGAGCTGTTTCCAGATCTCAGCTATTCTAAATTGTGGTGCTATGAACATACAGGTACATACATTCTTTTTGATTGGTATTTCAGGATTCTTAGGATATATTCCTTGAAGTGGGATCACTGAGTCAAATGGGACTTCCATTTTTAATTTTTTAAAATATATTTTTATTGATTTCAGAAAGGAAAGGAGAGGGAGACAGAAACATCAATGATGAGAGAGAATCATTGATCGGCTGCTTCCTGCATGCCCCCAGCTTGGAAAGAAGCTCACAACCCAGGCATGTGCCCTTGACCAGAATTGAACCTGGACCCTTCAATCCAATGCTCTATCCATTAAGGCAAACTAGGTAAGGTGCTTTTTAATTATTTGAGGAGACTCCATACTGTTTTCCATAGTAGCTGCACAGTCTGTATTCCCACTAGCAGTATGCTAGGGTTCTGTTTTCTCCACATCCTCTCCAACACTTGTCATTTATTAACTTGCTTATGTTAGCCATTCTAACAGGTGTGAGGTGATACCTCATTGTCATTTTAACTTGCATCTCTCTGATGATTGGTGACTTTGAGCATTTTTTCATATGTCTCTTTGACATCTGTATATCCACTTTGAATAAGCATCTATTTAGGTCTTTTGCCAATTTCTCAATTGGGTTGTTGCCTTACTTTTGTTAAATTGTATGAGTTCCTTGTACTTTTTTTAAATTAACCCTTTATTAGATGTACTAGAGGACCGGTGCATGAAAATTCATGCACTGGAGGAGGATCCCTCAGCCTGGCCTGCCCCCTCTCACACTCTGGGAGCCCTCAGGGGCGAGAGGTGACCTGGCGATCAGGGGAAGGTGATGCCCCCATCACATCTTTGCTGCTGCCACTGCTGGCAGCACAAGCCTCTGCCGGCCCTGGTTACCTGAGCCTTGGGTGGCCCTGGGTGGCTGGGCAGCCACCATCCGAGGCTTGCCTGTGCCTCAGGCTGGCCCTGGATGGCTGAGGGGCTGAGGAATCTGGGAGACTTCGGAAGCAAGCACACAGAGCAGCTGGACCTGCCTGGGGGCAGGCCTGGCTGTGCCATGTGCCTGCCACCCCAGTGGGGCTGAGGGGACTGGGCGCCACCATCTTGTGGCTGTGGGCACTGAGATCTTTGAGGGCATGGCAGTCAATTAACATATTCCCTCCTTATTGGCTGTGGGCGCCACCATCTTTGAGGGCATGGCAGTCAATTAACATATTCCCTTCTTATTGGCTGTGGGTGCTGCCATCTTTGAGGACATGGCAGTCAATTAGCATATTCCCTCTTTGTTAGATAGGATCATTAGCAAATATGTTCTCCCATACAGTGTGCTCCCTTTTCATTTTGTGGATGGTTTCTGTTGCTGTGCAGAAATTTTTGTTTTGATGTAGTCCCATTTGTTTATTTTCTCCTCACTTTCCCTTGCCCTAGGAGATGTATTGGCAAACATATTGCTACTCAATGGGCAAAAACTAAAACCATTTCCCCTAAGAACAGGAATAAGGCAGGGATGTCTGTTTTCACCACTCTTATTCAACACTAGAGGCTCAGTGCATGAAATTCGTGCATGGGAGGGGAGGGTGTCCCTCAGCCCAGTCTGCACCCTCTCCAATCTGGGACCCCTCACAATCTAGGACTGCTGGCTCCCAACTGCTTGCCTGCTTGCCTTCCTGATTGCCCCTAAGCGCTTCTGCCTGCCAGCCTGATCACCCCCTAACCACTCCCCTGCCAGCCTGAATGCCCCTAACTGCCCTCTCCTGAAGACCTGGTCACCCCTAACTGCCCTTCCCTGCAGGCCCGGTCACCCCCAACTTCCCTCCTCTGCCAGTCTGGTCACCCCTAACTTCCCTCCCCTGATGGCCTGATCGCCCACAACTGCCCTCCCTTGAAGACCTGGTCCCTCCCCAACTTCCCTCCCCTGCTGGTCATCTTGTGGTGGCCATCTTGTGTCCACATGGGGGCAGCCATCTTTGACCACACGGGGGCAGCCATCTTGTGTCTTGGAGTGATGGTCAATTTGCATATTACTCTTTTATTAGATAGGATAGTTCTGGAAGTCCTAGTCACAATGATCAGATAAGAAAAGAATGTAAAAGGCATCCTAATTGAAAAGGAGAAATAAAATTCTCATAACTTGCAGATGACATGATATTATATACAGAAAACCCTAATATCTCTACCAAAGACTACTTGATTTAATAAAGGAATAAGCAGGATACAAAATTAGCACCTAGAAATCAATAGGATTTTTATACACTGATAATGAACTCTTAGAAAGAGAAACTAAAAAAAAAAAAAAAAATTACCACTGCAACAAAACAATTAAGATATTTATGAATAAATTTAACCAAGACTGTAAAAGACCTATACTCAGAAAAACTACAGAAGGTTGGGAAAAGAGAGAGCAAGTTATAACGATGTAGAAGAATATACCGTGTTCATGGGTTGGTAGAATCAACATCATCAAAATGTCCACACTACTCAAAGCAAACTATAGATTCAGTACAATCCTTATTAAAATACCAACAGCATATTTCACAGATATAGAACTAACTTTCCAAAAAGATGTATGGAACCAAAAATGACCCTGAATAGCCACAGCAATGTTGAGAAAGAAGAAAAAAGTTGGAGGGATCACAATACTAGATATCATTATAATACAAAGCCAATGTAATCAAAACAGCCTGATACTGGCACAGAAACAGGTATATAGATCAATTGAACAAAACAGAGAACTCAGAAATTGAGCCATTATACTCAATTAATATTTGACAAAGAAGGGAAGAGCATATAATGAAGTAAAGACAGTCTCTTCAATAAATGGTGTTGGGAAAATTGGACAGATACATGCAAAAAAAATTGAAACTGGACAATCAACTTACACCTTACACAAAAATAAATTCAAAATGGATAAAAGACTTCAATGTAAGTCGTGAAACCATAAAAATCTTAGAAGAAACCTTAGGCAACAAAATCTCACTCATCTTTAATCTTTAGCCATTGATGTTTCTCAGCGGTTGCAGCCTCGAGCAGTGGAGTACACTATTGTATTAAAGTATCTCATTCCCAGATCTCTCTGTGAAGGTGGCTGCCTTCACTGGTATTATACCCAACTTTAATCTCCATTAGTTGCAGGCCAATCACTGTACAGTATTGTTTTTTGCTGATGCCCTGAGATATAAATTGTTTCCACAGTCTGATCTAATTCAGCCCATTGCAGAACCAATTTTTATTTTTTTATTTAAATTATTTATTGTTTAAAGTATTACATATATCTCCTTTTTCACCCAGTGATCTCTCCCCAGCCTCTCCCACTCCCCAGCACCTGCCCTCACCCCCCTACTATCTGTGTCCATTGGTTATGCTTATATGCATGCATACAAGTCCTTTGGTTGATCTCTTACCCCTCTGTCCCCCCCTTCCCTGCCTTCCCTCTGAGGTTTGAAGGACTGTTTCATGTCTGCAGAGCCAGTTTTAATGCAAGAGGTTTATTCTCACCACAGAGTAGGTTTCTTTTGTTTTTTTAGCTGTCATTTCACCTGCTTCTCTCTGGTAATATTGCTGGCCTAAATTTTAGCTTATTTCTTTGAACTGCCTTGGTTTTGCGTAACTTTCAGGTTCAACTTCACCACACTTGATTTCAAATTTTTCCATTCTTTTTGTGACAGCTTGGGAGCTTTCTGTTTTTATGGATTGCCTCTGAATCAGGGCAAAACATCTTAACCCCTGCTCTGGAGCCAGAGACAGAGATCATGGCTTTTCTGGTCACAGGGACATGCCTGCTTTATAGATAAGGATGACTATCTCTAGTTTTCCTGGCTTACTTCTCAGTGGTGATTTTACACCCTGTGAGTGTGAGCTGGAGAAAGGGTGCTCATTTCCTCAATATTCTTGTCCTGCCTTGCCTGAGGTTGAGCTTCCATTATATTAGTGGGCGTTCAGTGTGAGATAGGGTGCATGCAAAACAGCTGTAACCCAAGGGCTACAAGGACTATCAAGGAGATAGTAAGATCAACCTCCAACAGAATTATGCCTTAGAACTAGCAGAAGCGCAGCTCCATCCAACATGATGTCTAATTTCACCCTGTGGTAACCCCTAGCCTCATTACATGTTCATCGTAACACATCAGCTTGCTAAAAGACACAGCCCTTGCTAAATGATAGCAAACAGAAAGCCCATCCAAGGACACAAAAATTGCAGATGGGGCTTTTCTGAGAAGTCTTTGCCCCTTCCCTGGAAAAATCTTGACCTTTTCTTCTCCTTATTGAATGCCCTCCCCCTGAATTAAATGAGCTCCAATAAAAGAAGTAAATCCCACTGGGGAGAGGCTGCTCTCTGTGGAGTAGCCCACTCTATGTCCCGCTGCTTTACCAATAAGCCCTCTTTCACTTCACACTCTATTCCGGCTTGCCTTCGAATTCTCCTCTGCACCAATCCAAGTACACACAGGGCATCAGGGACCTTCAGGGACCTGGACCCCCGGAGCGCCTGCATCAAGTGGAATAAGAAAGACTAATTTCTCAGCTTCAAATAGTAGAAATGTAGTCTCTAAAAGGAGGATCTGATAAGGATAAGATAAGCTGGCAACCTGGCCCTCCTTGTAAGAAAGCATATCCCTTGACTAGGAAACCAGGGGAGAGGAAGCCCTATGTTCTTGGCACCATCCACTCAAATTGGAAATTCTATAAAAACACTGACATAAGGAGAGTGAAGGGGAAAGCGGGTCATGCTGAAGTGCCAAGACTTGCCATTCGTATCACAATTTAGAAGAGTTTCTTGAATAACTGTTTGCTGTAGGCCCTACAACAATTTTCAGAGATTTTAGATACCTTTTAAAGAATAAGTTTACCCATTACTGTTTTTTTCTAGTAGTGGGTTTATATTGCTTATTAAGCTACCTTTACAGAAGTCACATTTTCCTGAATTACTTATTGTAATTTATTCTCTAAATGTATTATGCATTTAATCAGTAATACTGTGTTACATTCTTTATCCCACATAGGCATCATTCTGTCACTAAATTATTTTTATCTTCATGCAGATTTGTCTGTTCTAGCATCAAATTTTAAAATCATGTCTAATAAACCCAGGCATTTTTCTTTCGTTCCAGTACACACTCTGCCTTTGGAGACCCCAAGATGTACACTATTATGTGTATCTGTGATACCATTATAATTTAACCTAGTTATGAATAATTGGAAAGGAGCCAAAAAAAAGGCCAAATATTATAGTCATTTTTGCAACTTCGCCAGGAAGCGGCAGTTTATAGGCATGCCCAGTAGAGTCTGGGTGAACTAGGGAAGGTACATGTTTGTCAGTCACACCTGGGAACAGGTCATTGGCCAGAGTAGGCCCTGGTTTCTCAGGGGCTCTCACGCTCCTGCATTCACCCACATGGCCTACAGTCATGTGGACCTCACACGATGGACTGATTGACTATAACTGGCCTGATGCTCTACCAGACCCAGCTCCAACATGGAACAGAAACTCTAGACATTGGCTTTGCTTTCAGCTCTACTGAATCCTCAGCTAGACATTTTCCAGGACTGTATTAAGGAAAATGACACTTTATAAACCCAAGGGTGCAATTTAATGAAAATAAAGTTGTGATTTTTTTTTAAACCACATCTCATGCCCCTGTGGAGGCCTCGGGATGCTTATTCCAGCAGTATCCCAAGAACCCATCCCCACTAGCAATGGAGAAAGACCATCCACACTTTTCTCCAACACCACCAACATATGGAATACATGATATCCTTCTTTTAAGAATATCATGTGTTCTATCTTCTAATGCATTTGTCTTTGTTGAATACTGTTGTTTTTATTTAATTAGCTAAAATTAGATATGTACTCTTCTGTGTGGAAGTACATTTTGTGATTTTTATTTGAGAACCTGAGTGTTTTCAATCATTGATAACTTGATTGGCAAAGCTGACCATGAAAGCAACTTACTGCAAAATGTGTAACAAAAGGAAATTATGTTGCATTTTTCATTCGCATTTAAATGCTAGTTACTACATTTTCTTTCTTTATTTTAAAAGTGGTGTAATATAAAATATTAAAGTTTCTATAATGTTACCCCAATGTAATTTTATAGGATTAATTTGAATCAGAATATGTTTGGATAAAAACATTCTCACAATGTCAGAAAGAAGTGATGAATATTGTCCAGAATTATCATGTAATTTGTTAGTTTTCTGGATTTAACATACTATCTTTCTAATGGACAGATCAGAGTTGCATTTGTTGCTTTTGAGATGTGAATTTGATAGAAATAATTGTCTTCTTATCCTCATTACATTAATCGTAATTAAATGTTCATTTAAGAAAGACTATGAAAGTCCATGGGTTTCATCTGACCTGTTCAATATCTAAACTTGATGAGAATAATTGTATTGTTGCCTATATGTTCTTTCATATATTTGTAGTGTGTGTGGCATGTGTGGAGTTTAAGGGAGTTACCCTCCTGCCCAGGTCTAAAAATAATGCTGTTAATAGAAAAATGAAATGTGCTAACCTTTAACTTCTAAAGGTATAACAGAGTGAAATGCTTGCTCTCTCTGATGGCCTTCAGGCTAATAACTACTGCTATAGATAAGTTATTTAGCTAGATGAATTCTGTTTAAGGCTTGAGCATACCCTGATAGAGGGCACCTTTCCTGAAGAGGTAGGGGAATATGCACAAAGTAATGACTGTTTTTCAAAGATTTATAGGGGTCTCCATAACCCGGACTCCGATCAGCGGGGGTCAAGGGCCTCAGAATAAAGGAATTTAGACATTTTTACTCTTCCTTGGATCCCTTCTGATGCTCAGCTGTCTAGCCTTTTAAGTCCCCACCTACCTCTTGCTTCTCCCATTGTCCCTTCCCTTGACCATAAAAGATGCTTGAATTTTTGGCTCTTTTAAGAAGGATTTTCAGAAATCACAAGGTACCTCCATCTCTTAGAGCTGGTCCTTCTCAATTAATAAACCTTTCCTTACTCCGAACTCTGACATATTGAATACTGGCCTATTTTTGAAGCATCGGGCACATGAACACTGAACCTATAACAAAGACACTCTTTAATCCAGTCACTCTGCAGAAAGGAGACTGCCAATAGGAGAGATTGTAAGTGATGTTCTTTCCTGAAATATTTAAAATTGAGATTTTGTGACTGTACCTTTGAAGTTTATCCCTTAAACGTTTTACATTATTCACGAGTACACCCAAAAGAATTAAGACAACAATGAGCGGAGGACCCTGATTCACATATGGTTAAGAAACTTCTAGAAGTTTAATTCTGGAGCTTTGGTTAAGAGTCAGGTTCAATTGAGATAATAAATGGCAACTTAAAACAACAACAACAACAACAACAACAACAAAAAAACTTCTGTTATTCTTGACATCAAACCAGAATAGATTTCTGAAAAGCAGTAGTGTGTTTATGAAGGAATCAAGAGGGAGCAGTGGTTTTCCAAACAGAAATTTCAATAGTACTAAACTTTAGTAGCAGCAGCTGGTATTCAAAATTTGAAGTGGATCAAGCACCTTGTTGAGAAGAGGGAGATCAGTGAAAGCATTCAAAGCTATTCTCAATATTTCTCAATAGCAAATCTTTTAGCAATTGAGTTCCTGGAAGCCTTTTTTTTTTTTTTTTTGCTAATTCCTAAAAAAGTGTCTGCTCCATTTACAGTCCTCAGTGATGTATCTTTAATGATTTCTCCATGAATACCCTCTGTTCCATTCTCCCTTTGATTCAGGAAACTAAGCACAGATGTACTAAACAAAGCACAGACCAGATATTCATTCAGCTTACTAGACAAAGTCCAAGATTGAAAAAAAAATGTATGGTGGAATAACTGAGAATCTACACAGCTCCAAATACAGTCTGAAGGCTACATGTGTTAGGGGTAGGCAGGGCAGCAAAAGTAGATAGGTATAAGAAATACAGTAACACAGATAGAGAACTCTTAAAGAATCTGAAAGACACCATGTGTAGTATCTTAGACTAAAACATTAGGAAAATATAAAGAGTATTTCATGCTCTCCTGAAAGTTGTAACTTAGCAGGCATGACTAAGTTATATTTATGTACACAAAGCAATAAACACTAAATCAGATTACCTCATGGTGTTTCACAATTTAGGTGGATGTAAGTTTGTGAGAATGTCACTAAATGATCTCTTTACTCAAAAAATACCCTTGAAAGCTCCCAGTGATCCCTATGAAATTTGATTCCCCCTTGAAATACTTTAAAAATTTACCCTTTTACAAGGAAGGCATTTATTGGTTTTTCTCCTGTATTCAGACTGCTTCTGCTAGGATTCTTCTTTCTTTTTCCAAATAATTTACTAAATATTTTATTCAATCTTATTTTTTAATCTTCCTTAGTTCTCAACTCTTTAATTCATATTTTTTTATCTTTTGACTTCAGTTTTTATTTCTATTTGTAAATGATGTCCATATTTGCCTTTGATTCCTATCAATTAATATGTATGTGTGTACATGTATACACACACACACATACACACACACACACACACACACACACACACATACACGATGGGGCAAAAACAGGTAATAAGTTCATAGTTGTTTCTATGGAAAATAATACAATAGTTAAAAAATAATAATACAAGAATAAACTGTTTCACATACTCACAACTGTAAACCCACTGTTGTCCAACCCTGTGTATGTGTGTATATGTCAGTAACTAATTCTGCCTGAATTAAAATTAGACAGGAAATACATTTATTAAAGGATATTCGGTTAAACACAGAATTTTAGGGAGGACCACAGAGCTTCAATTGGAAGATAAATAGCCGGGAGCAAGTCTACTGGTGTGACATAGTAAAGGTCCCATGAAAGCACCATTACCCAAGATGCTCCACCACCATAAATTGCATCCATTCCTGCCTCCAAAAACTGAAGTAAGTGCCTCCTCAAAAGATGGAAGCCTGTATCATACTTCCTTCTTCACTTACCAGCTGTTTGCTTTTATAATCTGAATACATAAATCTCATTAGTTGAGCCTTGATAATGCATGTGGACTTTCGCTGCAAAGAAGGTTGGGGGAAATATTTACCTGGCACCTTTTTCTGTTTCTAAAGTAAGACTATCCCGTAAGGTGAAGGGATACACCAAACATAGAAAGAGTGGTCAGATGCAGAAAAAAAAATAAGTTCCATTCCTAAGTTTTTGTAAAAGAGCTACACTTGAATTCCAAAATGTTGGTTGAATATCTTAAAGTTTATCCCACTAAGAACATCAAATGCAAAATGTTCTGAATAATGCATTACCTTCTAGCCTTTAACCTAAACAATCATGACTTTCTCCTTAGTCGCAAAATGTTCTGAATAATGCATTATCTTCTAGCCTTTCACCTAAACAATCATGACTTTCTCCTTAGTCACTTCTACCTCCAAATTATCATATATATATATGATATATATATCATATATATTATATATATATATATATATTGCAGATGGTGGGTCATAAATCTGAAAAGCTAATTCTTCACCTTCTTTGGATCCTTACTCATACTTTATCTCCTTAATAATCCTTGATCTATCAACCTATTTAAAATTGTTTCTGATACTTACTTTCCATGCTTCTACTCTACCACAACCTACTCTCCTTTTTTCTTCCTATTAGCTCCTAAACCACACTATTTGTTTATTTAGTATGTCTAGTGTTTGTTACATGTTACTCCTTGCAATGATATAAATTACATAAGAGCAAGGATCTTTATCTATTTAGTTAAAGTGATATATTTGAAGGATTTAGGAAACCTTCCACACAAGAGGTGATCAATACATATTTGTTGAGTACATATATCATTGAATTATCTTAGAAAAGAAAATGATAAAATTAAAGTGGCACATGAGAATATTAGTTGGGATCTAGCAAAAACAAGTTTTATGTAGGCAACATGGGATTCAGTGTGAATAAAGAATGAGTATGCAAAGATATTTTAGATAATTATATAACATGAATATATTGTGTGTGTGTGTGTGTGTGTGTGTGTGTGTGTGTGTGTGTGTGTATAACAGTAGAATCAGACTGAAACCTAAAAGGTAGAGTCTAAGAAACAAACAAATAGAATGAAGACTTTGAGTTTACTAGAAAAAGACCAATAGTACTTGAGAATAAGTTCAGGAGTCTGTAACTAGGGACAATCACCAGAAAATTTGCTAAGAACTTTCAGTGTTACCTGAGCATATCTTATTAAATATATGCATATTAAACCTCCAAAAATTTAATCCTTGAATTGATCCAGTGAATATAAGTTCTCAAATAACTCCTAGTAGTTCTTCTATATAAACAATGGCCATTTTACATCTTAATTTTCAATATTTCTGAATTCTTAAATATACTTCCCTTTCAATTTCCTGTTGCTATTTCATGTCCACTGCCAAGAAGTCAATGCCAACAAACCAATCACATTTTAAAATTTCCCACTTCAATCACTAGTACAAAAATATGAAAAAATCTGGTGGCAACAGAGCCAATACTTGCTCTATAGATTCTTACTTCAATTTTTCTGTAAACCCTATTATTACTTCCTATGTGTGTTAAGTGAAGACAGCAGTCCTAACATCACAGTTATTAATTCAATTATTTATATATTTCATAGTTTATGAATTTAATAATTAAATGTATACTCTATAGTATGAATAATTAATTAGCTTATTTAACAAAATATAACAGAGCACCTACTATGATGTGGGCACCCTACTGGACACTGTGGCTTTAGTAATTAAACACTCTTTCTTTATATTGTATTTGGAGACAGAAATAAGTAATCTTAAAAATAATAACATAATTTTGGTTCATAGTACTAAGAAATATAATGTACTGTGTATGTTCTTTTTTTTTTTTGTTTGTTTGTGTTTTTTTTTTTGTGTGTGTATAAGAAAGAGAGAAAGAATGTGTGTAATATGACTGAAGATTATTTCAATTTTCTGAAAGTACTCCATTTTGCAATTAATTTTTAACACTATGGCATATCTTTATGATGTCAACATTTTTATCCAGAGAGAAATCCTTGCCTGTAGATCAAAAGAATTGAGACATAAATAAACTTGCTTTTAGCCAAAAGATCCATTATTGCCTAAAAAGAGACTGCATTCTTATGGAATTATGAAAATTTAAGCAATCAAGTAGAATGCTGCAGCAAAAATGCCATAAAATATTTTAAAAAGCATTTTTGTCAACAAGCTCTGAGAAAAGGTATTATTTCAATGTGTTAACATAATCTAGCATATACTGCTGGGAAAAAGCAAACTAGTTTCTGATCTGTGCATATGAAATACGTGTTTGTCTATTGTGTAGCAATTCAAGGGGGACTAGTATCTTTTGCTCACTTCAATATACAGTATTTCCTCGTTAGAAAGGCTTTTTAAGCCCACTCATTTTCTTTTGTACCCTGTGTTTAAGGTTTAGATTAAGAATTTGAACAACATAAACTGATGAATAAAAATAAAGCCAGAGACGCAGAAGCATCAAAGAGACTATCCAACCTGAGGGAAGGCTGAGGAGCGGGGGTGGGGGTGGGGTAAGAGATCAACCAAAGGACTTGTATACATGCATATGAGCATAACCAATGGAGGGTATGTGCTGGGGGATGGGAGCAGCTGGGGAGAGATCAATGAGGAAAAAAGGAGATTTATGTAATATTTAAATAATAAAGAATTTTTAAAAAGACTTCAAACATTAATGGCTGTCTAATTTTAATCCACAGTTTAAAGTTGTGGTTCTGGCCAGTCTCACTGTTCTACAGCCTCACTCTGACTACGCTGTGAGAAGACACAAGTCCCTGTACAGAATGATCATTTTACATAGCTGCATAACTCAGCCAAGAGTACAGTGCATTAGAATTTTAGGAATGTACATAGCACCCTTGCCAGGAGTTTTCATGTAGATAAACTCATAAAGATAACTAGAGGCCCGAGGCCTGGTGCATGAATTCGTGCAAGGGTAGGGTCTGGCCAGCCCTTCCTGATCGAGGCAGATTGGGCTGGGCCAGCTGTGGGGAGGGGATGCAGGCAGTTGGCTGGCCAACCCCACCCCTGATCAGGATGGGGGAGAACAATTGGGGTGGAGCCGGCTGTGGGAAGGGGCCACAGGTGGTTGCCCGCCGGCCCTGCCCCCTGGTCAAACTCCCAGTTGAACTCCCGGTAGGGTAGGTGGAGGGGACAATTTGCTTATTAGCCTTTTCTTATATAGGATGGGGAAAATGACAAACCTAAGACTACAAGGATGATTTGGCTTTAAAAATAAATGTGACTTACTTGAAAAAACTTTCTGAAGAACTGGACTTTAATAAACATAGTACACTAACAATTTACTGATGTGCACTAGAACAATTACACAATGTATGTGGTATATCCATTCTAGAGATTCCACCCAAGAAAAAGTCATCAATGAAAACGTAAAGAGAATTGAAAAGTATCAATTCATGAAGTGCTTACTTAAATCAACTTATGTCAACCATAATTCAAGGGAGCATCTTCACTAAGGAAGGAATAAGTTGAATAAACTACATATGCATAAATCAATAAGTAATGCACCTTTTGGTCAGAATAATTTTTAAAAAGTGTTTTAAATATCTTCAGACTTTTGGCCCTAAGAAATATGTGAAAACATAGCCAAGAGAAACTTTGGACGTAGTTCCCTTTTCATCAAGACGTATTAACAATGGAGTGCACGATATGATTAAGCAGTTTTATTAAATAGAGTGAAAGTTTCCACGCCCATAAAATAAGCTTTCTTTACTTGTATTGATTTCCTAACACCTTTTTGAGTGGAATGCATGTTTGTTTTGTGGGGTGTTTTGTAGAGGCCCCCTGGGAAGACACATGGACATTCTTTAGATTGCTGTTGACTAAGCCCAAGATATTTGACAGAGTCATGTCAGTTGCACCCCACCCCAGGAGTGCGGAGGTGTTGTCAGTTCCTGGCTTACCTTTGTCTAGGTTCCGGAAGAGGGCTTTGAGATGTGGAACCAGTCTAGCACAGGAAAAGAGGAAATGAAATAGACCTGGGCCCTCCCAAGCTCCTTTAATCTTAAGTTTTCCAGTGAACCCGCCTTGTATATGGGAGTATAAATAAATGTGCTGCGTGGCTCAGGGGGTCGTCTGTCTCTCCAGCAGAGGAGGTCAGTGACCCACCTGGGACCCAGCTTGCATCTACTTCTGTGTCTCTTTATTTCTTTATTTCTCAATCCTTGGATGCCTCTATCAAGAACCAGTTTCATCTCTCTCCGTGCTGGCCACGGAAAAGGGAGATCCCCGCCGCATCAGGCCCCCAGATATTGACGCCCAACGAGAGGCAAGAGGCAAGGGATCGCTCCTAGAAGTGTGCGCGCACCACAGACTTAAGGTAAGGAGGAGTGGATTGTTGTAAAAATTAAATCAACCGGGTGTAAAACGTGGGTAATCCTTCTAAATGCTTTAAACTATGCTCATAGCTCAAAGATGCTGTTCAGCATAGTCAGATTCTTGATTTCTTTCTTAAGTTTTGTTAATGAAACCTGGGAAAAGGTTAGAAAGCAGTTGTGTGACCAATACTCAGCAAAAGTCCATAAAAAAAAAAAATTCTATTTTAAATGGTGATGGCCTTGATTCAGCACAGGAGAGCTTAAGAATGTCTATGTGTGGTGCACTGGAAGGGTGCAAGTCTCAAAGAATACCATCTGCACCTCCTCTGCCTCCATGTGTAAACTACTTGTAACCAGGTAGAAAAAGTCTAAAAGGAACTTCTCAGCAACTGCCAATAATTCTTTATCTTAAAAAATCTTTTTCTTTCCTTAAAAAATAAAAAAATAAAAATAACAATAAAAATTGAAAAAATAAATAAGATAAAAACAGTAGATGCCAGACCATTACTGAAACTTCCCCCGAAGAAACAAGGAGGTGGGGGAAAGGCCACTTTGAGAGGCCTCATCTTCGCCATCTTTATTTATTTTCCAGCTAATGACTTAAAGCTTTTACAAATTCATAAATGCATCTGGGGTTTCTGTGCACATGTAAAGGGAAAAGGCCGGTTTAAAAACGAGTGCGCATAGTTTTGAGCTGAACTTAACTTTTTGCTGTGTACAGAATAAAAACCCGAGACTGTTTTGGCCTTAAAAATGGCGAAGATGAACTGGAGAAAGAAATACAGGCCAGTTTTCCAAGACATCTAAAGTAACTCTTGAAATTTCCCACCAGAGGCAAGTAAATAGCAGGAAGAAAATAGTCAAGTTTACATATGAATGGCTGAGAGTTTGCTTCTTGACTTCCCCAGCAGGAAAATTGTGACCATTTTGAAATTTAGAGGCTGGTCCAGGCCTATCGGCTGGAAATTTAAAAAGAACTTGGAAGTTTACTAAATCAAATGATAAATTTAAAAGATCTAAATGTATTGAATTGTTATAATACTGAAATGTTGATCTGAGTATGCATTGCATGAAACCTAGAGGTCAGAATTGAAGCTCTTAATTGATTATGTCTTGTATTTATCCTTAGAAATATAAAGTGTTATTGTGTTATTAATCTAAGACATGCTAAAAATATTTGACTGGCCAGCTCTAAAAGTTTAAATTTGATATATTAAGATAATTATAAAAAAGTATTATAATCTTTAAATCATATACGGATATATATATATATTTGATGGGTTTTTTTACCATGTTAAAATTTCAAGGTCTTAACAGAGATGATTCTTGGAAAGCTCCAAGGGCCCGGAGTAATACAAGAAATTTATCCTCTCTTCTTAAAGGAAATCTTTTTTAAAAAAGATCTAATATACTTGAAATTGCATGGAAAGCCTTATCAAATAAAAATTAATAAATATACTTTAAATGTTATGAAGGTTTTGGCCCCAAAAATGGCAAAACAGAGTAACTAAATAATTGACAGCCAGTTTGAAATTGGATTGCCATGGCCTAGAGCAAAAGATATCCTTACATGATATTATTCTGCAATGTCATTATAATTTTTTACAATAGCATATACCAAACAAACTTACCATCTAATTCTTTGAATGATTGGCAGCAATTTAAAAAAGGACATGAAAAGATTTAATCCCTTCCACTGTGTGGAAGGCCCCCTTGGGAAGGCAATTGAGCATTCTATATTGGTCCTTTTTGCCAAGAGGGACCCTCCCACAGCTGTTGCCTGAGTTTTCAGTTCATGCTGAGGTTGAAGCCTCGTGATGGCTGGTACCATGGATCTGTCTCTCGCACAATGGCATGAGCTGGGCCCTCCCTGGAGAAGAAACCTGGGTTCCCCAAGATATGTGATCAATGCCAGGGCCCTGCCAGCAGGCGAGGGGATCCCAAGGCAGGTGCTGGGCATGGAGGCCATAGGGGCATAGGCTATCAGGGAGACGGAACTGAACCTCACATCACCCTGCTTGGCCCCGGAGGATGGCTGGTTAGTCAAAGACGGGTAAGATTCCTCAAGGGAGGAACAACCTAAGACAGGCACAGTCGCAAGGGGCCATCAGGAGAGAAAAAGGGGGTCAACAGAGGTGGGGCACAGAACCTCACCCCCCCAACATTGCAGGGGCTTGAACACTCGCCCCTTCTGAGGGAGGTCTCCTGCCCCATGGCTGCTTTGTGCTTCCCATGCCCAGCTCAGATCGGGACCCAGGCAACATACACAGACTTGGCCCAGCTCAAATCGGAAAGAGACCCATACAACAGAGAGACATGGCCCAGCTTGGATTGGGACCCAGGCAACAGAGAGTTGGCCCATGGCAGCTGCCCTATGTCTAAATCCAGCCTAAATCCAGGAATGCTCAGGGCTTTTCTCAAGGATGCAAATAAACCTTTCCATTTAACATTTACAGGATAAACTAACATTGTTGTTAAGAGTATTAAAATTTTAACAGTAAAATAGTCAAATTTTCAGATTAATTTAAATTGGCTAAATGGAATAATTGAATATTCAAGAAAATTTAATTGTACAAAAGGCTGTTCATAAAGTATTAACTAAAATTTCTATTGGTAGTTCATTTCATGGTAAAATTACTTAACATGTAATGAACCTAAAAGCAGTCATATTTTTGTGCAAAAAAAAAAATTAAAACTTAAAGTGATCAAGACTGCATTATAAAAATTTTGCAAAAGCCTCCTAATAATTAAATCAAAAACAAAGGGAGAATAGTGGGAAAATATTATGTAAGGAAAAATATCCAGAAAAATTTTTACTTTGAAAACTAATTTTCATTTATAATACTAAGAGCAGGACACCTATGAAAAAACACACTTGGTATCAGAATAAGCCAAAGGAAAATCATTTTGGGCAAAAAATGAAAAAGATCCCAAGTCAAATTTATAGAAAGGATTGCTTTACTAACTTTTGGTCGAGAATATGTTTGTATATTTTCAGAAAACAACTCCAAGACCATGTGGATTCCTGCAGGAGAGGAATTGACAGGAATGCTCCAGCCATGAAGACAAGAGGAGAAACAGTCCAGGGATGGAAGACACTGATGACACCTTGCCATGCTAGCAGTCAGCAGCAGTGCGTCACTGCAGGATGCCCAGGACCAAACCAGAGACGGTCGGGCCTGCATCGCCACCGTTTGTCCGCCATCCAGATATCACTGCTGACATGTACACACGAGGAACTGCTGGACATTGAAATTGGGACTCAAACATTTTTCATTCTTATATGTTTATTTCTGGTCTGTAAATGCAAGATTTTTTAAAAAATTAAAAATGGGGGAGATGTAGAGGGCCCCCTGGGAAGACACATGGACATTCTTTAGATTGCTGTTGATTAAGCCCAAGATATTTGACAGAGTCATGTCAGTTGCACCTCGCCCCAGGAGTGCGGAGGTGTTGTCAGTTCCTGGCTTACCTTTGTCTAGGTTCCAGAAGAGGGCTTTGAGATGTGGAACCAGTCTAGCACAGGAAAAGAGGAAATGAAATAGACCTGGGCCCTCCCACGCTCCTTTAATCTTAAGTTTTTCAGTGAACCCGCCTTGTATATGGGAGTATAAATAAATGTGCTGCGTGGCTAAGGGAGTCGTCTGTCTCTCCAGCAGAAGAGGTCAGCGACCCACCTGGGACCCAGCTTGCATCTACTTCTGTGTCTCTTTATTTCTTTATTTCTCAATCCCTGGACGCCTCTATCAAGAACCAGTTTCATCTCTCTCCGTGCTGGCCACGGAAAAGGGAGATCCCCGCCGCATCAGGCCCCCGCAGTGTTTTTGGTATTTTCATTGGTTGTCTGAAAGTTGAGAGGATGGGAAGCATGGGGATTTTTTTAAATTTTATTTTTCATTAAAGTCAGTTCTGGTCAAGCTTAAAACTAAAAGGTAATTTCTGTTTATAAATTATGCCCCTTTAAAATGTTTTTCCAATGAAGCCAACTGGATTTAAGCTTCATTAATGGAAAGAAAAATGATAGTCTCTGTTCTGAGGTAGTGAGAGAAAAACTACAGAAATGTATTCAAATCTGAGTGATAAACTCTAAGGAAGAATAGAGATCAACTGCAAATGCATTTTGAATGGTGTGACAAAAATACTGAAAAGATAAATGCCAAGTAAATCAGAATCTGGGTATTTTCCTTCTATTTTGACTTGTTTTTGTTATTAGTGTGTTTATGCATTTGGAAGATTGCCATGTTGAAGAATTATTATACCTCAAAAAGTATGAGTGTAATCTATAGGAAGCCTGATATTGTATCAACAGAAGAAAAAATAATCTCAACATTTTGAAAGATGAACTGAAAAGAGACGTGATAACCATTTCATGAGATGTGCTGAAGCTGAAAGTCCATCTATAAAGGGATAGATTATCCAGAAGATTCTAGGTGCAACAAGCATCAGATTAGAACAGGGGTCCTCAAACTTTTTAAACAGAGGGCCAGTTCACTGTCCCTCAGACTGCTGGAGGACCGGACTATAGTTTTAAAAAAAAACTATGAACAAATTCCTATGCACACTGCACATATCTTATTTTGAAGTAAAAAAAAACAAAACGCAAAAACACCCGCATGTGGCCCGCGGGCCATAGTTTGAGGACGCCTGGATTAGACTCCAAATTGTATTAACTTTCACCTAAACCAGAAAATCTATAATGTATTAAAGCTATGTTTGAGTATTTTTTTTAAAATATATTTGTATTGACTTCAGAGAGGAAGGGAGAGGGAGAGAGAGATAGAAACATCAATGATGAGAGGGAATCATTGACCGGCTGCCTCCTGCATGCCCCCCCACTGAGGATCAAGCCCGCAACCCAAGCTTGTGCCCTTGACCGCAATCGAACCTGGGACCCTTTAGTCCACAGGCCAATGCTCTATCCACTGAATCAAACCGGCTAGGGCGTGTGTGTATGTTAAATAAGTATTTCTAAAAAGGCACAATCAATCTTTATTTTCAAGTTAAATAATTTGTGTTTACATAAGAGATAATATTTGTTTCATAAGAAAGAATGATTCCATTATTAAAAATTTTAAATAAAACAAAATATACGGAAAGGAAAAAAATCATTCCAATCTCTCTATATGCAGAATATAACTTATTAACATATTAATGAATTTTTCTATTTTTATAACTCCATATTTCTTTTATGTTATTATAACCATTCTATAAATATGGCATCTGGAATGTAATACATAAGATTGTTTTATTTCTATATTATGACATAGTTTAATGATATAAATTGATTTATAAATAATATTCAATAGTTTATCAATAATTTTCTTGTATATTTAGTATAAACTGGAAGTCTAATATAACAAATAATACTGAGCTTAAAAGCATTAATGCATATGGATTCCTCCATATATAGAATAGCTTTTGCAGAATGGGTTCCCAGCAATAGTCTAAGTCACATGGTGTGGGGACTTTATGGCTCATTGTAGAGAATGCCAACTTTCTTTACAAAAGTGTTGCATCTTTTCATTCTCACAGATTGGAGAGGATGCAGGCTGGGCTGAGGGACACCACCCCCCTTCAATTTGATTTTGATTTTAGAAATGCATTGATTAACTTTCTGATATGTTATTTTTAATACTGATACATAAAATAATCTTCCATATTCTTTTCAAACATAACACATTTTGTTTCTTTCTACCTAAATAGGCATAACGAAGAGAAAGTATGAGATAATTAATTTATTTATCTAAAAACTAAGTAAAACCTAACTGGCTTTTAAAAAGATGAATGCTGTCATGAGAATATATTGCAGCTTTGACCCTATATGATGCTCTCCATGTTTCATACTTACTGTCAGTGCACCAAGTTTCTCAGTCTATTTCCACATATTGACTACTTCTAAGAGCTTAAGTTTTTTCCTGTGTCTCTCATCTAAGAACACCTTAACTCTGCATCATTATGTCCTCTTTTCTTGTTAAATAATCACAGAGATAACCAATTTTCAGTATAGATTTCTTGACTGTGGTGATAATGATTGCAGCAATAATTATCTATACTAATAAAAGGGTAATATGCTAATTAGACCGGGAGACCTTCCAGACATCCTTCTGGACAAAGCCATGGTGGCGGGGCCGAGGCAGAGATGGTTAGGGGTGATCAGGCCAGGAGGGGAGGGCAGTTAGGGGCGAGCAGGCCAGCAGGGGGGAGTCAGTGGGAGTGATCAAGCTGGCAAGGGGGGCAGTTGGGGACGAGAATGCCAGTGGGCAGGGTGGTTAGGGGCAACCTGTCTGGCAGGCAGGCAGGTGAGTAGTTAGGAGACAGCAGTCCTGGATTGTGAGAGGGATGTCCGACTGCCAGTTTAGTCCCTGTGGAATATGGCCTAAACCGGCAGTTGGACATCTCCCAAGGGGTCACAGATTGGAGAGGATGCAGGACGGGCTGAGGGACACCACCCCCCATGCATAAATTTCGTGCACTGGGCCACTATTAATAAATAATAATGTATTCCTATCTGATGCTCTTTATGTGGCAGACACCATGCCCACAATGTATACATTATCTCATTTAATTCCTAACACAACCCTTTATGCTATCACATCAATTTTACAGAGGACACTGAAGCTCAAATGTAAATTGCCTAATATAATACTTCTTATGAATACTAGAACACAATTTTTAATCCACCCCTTTCTTATCTCCAAAGTGACATTTTTAACAAAATTTCTTTGGCTTTAGAAAAAATATATATAACTTTCAAATTAGACAGAGAGACTTTTACAGTTATTTTAATCAGCCATCCATGGTCTACCTTTATTACTTTTAGGAGTCAAGTTTTATAAAACCTCTCACAAGAGTTCTTAATACTTGGTCTAAAATAGTATTGAGCCTAAATAAATATTGATTATGTTTTTATTAGTAATCATCAACCCAAAGCCACAATCTTCTTTTTCTATTGCTTAAAAATCATACATTTCCCCCCCATTTTATAACTTTGACTCACAATTCAGTTATCTGGACTACTCTAAAGTAGAGGATTCTGAACTCTCATTAAAATACCAATGTCTTTTTTTCCCAACACATTTGTTCTTTCATGGAAACTGTAATGTCATGCTGCCTTAATTAATGGAGCTAGACAGTGCAGTTTATTTTCTGCCCAGAAATCATCTTCTAAAATTTGCATTTCTCAAACACATAAAACAGTTACTGGAGTTTCACATTCAATAAACACTGGAGACAAAGTATAAGAAAGGGTGATGAAAAGATTTTTCTGTGCCATTTGAATTGGAACTGCATTATCACAGTTTAAACCTGTGTCAATAAAGATATATTGCACAGTCCAAGGGCTTAAATTACAATGTGTGTGAAGTTAAGCATAGGGAAAGTTAAGCATAAAATGATCAAATAAAAATAAATTAATAATGAAGACATTTATTTTATGAATCAGCAAAATTACTCCAACATTCAAATATGGCATAATTTCTTTGGCACAGAACCAGGAAATGTAGGCATCCTGAACTGCTTTTCTCATTTAGGTGACCAGATAGACTGGAATAATAATCCTTGAAAATAAGCATAAATTTTCTCTCTCTCTCTCTCTCTCTCTCTCTCTCTCTCTCTCTCAGCATAAATGTAGATAAATATAAAAGATCACTGTTTTTCAATATTGGAAAATGGAAAGTTCAACACACCAATACTTGAAAGAAGAAAAACTTAAGAGATGAGCCCCCTGAACATCGTGGCATGTTGGGAACAATTTCCAGAACATAGCACAATGACATGGAAATGGAGCAGTAAGTGCTGTTAAATGATCATAGATGCAACCAGTTGAAGCAGCTATAATCTGTAGGGAAAGTTACTGGTGACAAAGGAGATGAGCAGGTGGGGAAGGGGGACAGAAATCTAAGGGTTAAGAGTAGACTATTCAAGGTTTACCAGACATCAACTGCCCTGAGATTTAGAGCACAAAAAAATCTAAGAGGTCAAATTGTACCAGGAACTATGGGGTTCTGGTCAAGTGAAAGCAGAAGAATATTTATGTAATGCATCATTAAAGTATCAGGCATCCAGTGCTACAGCAGTACATATGGTACGTCCTAAAACCTATATAAGAAGACAGTTTCCAAATTAGTGAGCCCAGTTTCTAATCTAAACAGCTAAAAACAGAAGATCAAGTTACACTCAAACTGAGTAGGTAAAGAATGAAAATAATATTGGAAATTATAAAATAGGAAAAATTTTAAAAATTAATCTAAGAACTGATTCTTTAATAAAACCATGAAAGAATTGCTAGCCAAATCGAACAATAAATAAATAAATAATAAATAAATAAATAAATAATAACACAAATTACCAATTCTATCTAATAGAGAGGAATATGCTAATTGACCATCACTCCCTCACAAAATGGTGGCACCCACAGCCAATAAGGAGGGAATGTGCTAATTGACTGCCACACCCTCAAATATGGCGGTGCCCACAGCCACAAGATGGCGATGCCCAGTCCCCTCAGCCCCGCTGGGGCAGCAGGTGCACAGCACAGCCAGGCCCGCCTCCAGGCTGGTCCAGCTGCTCCGCGTGCCTGCCTCTGGATTCCCCCAGTCCCCTCAGTCCCCCAGCCACCCACAGCCAGCCTGAAGTGCAGGCAAGCCTTGGATGGTGACTGCCCAGCCACCTGAGGCTTAGGTAACCAGGGCCAGCCAAGTCTTGTGCTGCCAGCAGTGGCAACAGTAGAGGTGTAATGGGGGCATAGCCTTCCCCTGATCACCAGGTCGCCTCCCATTCCTGAGGGCTCCCAGACTGTGACAGGGGGCAGGCCGGGCTGAGGGAACCCCCTCCTGTACATGAATTTTCATGCATCGGGCCTCTAGTATTAGGAATAAAAGCGAATTATGATTACAGATGCCACAAATATTAAAAGTATAACAAGGAAATATTATAAAAATTGTAGATCAATGAATTTGATAACTTAAGTAAGATGTAAAAATGTCTTGGAAGACAAAAATTACCAAGGCTCCCTCAAGAAGAAATGAGTAGTCTAAAATCCAAATATCTCTTAAAGAAATTAAATTTGTATTTAAAAACCTTCCCACAAAGAAAGATATAGGGGGTGTAAAACA
Organism: Eptesicus fuscus; assembly: GCF_027574615.1. Taxonomy (NCBI): domain Eukaryota; kingdom Metazoa; phylum Chordata; class Mammalia; order Chiroptera; family Vespertilionidae; genus Eptesicus; species Eptesicus fuscus. Next base: position 10,518,664 of record NC_072485.1, read on the forward strand.
AAACCAAAAACCTGTTCTACCAAAAAAATTGAAGATAGTTCAACATATTCCAACTCAGTTTATGAGACTTAAATTACCCTAATAGCAATACAAAACTAGAGACTGACAAATATGTCTCAGAAACATTGACATAAATTTTTGAAAACCAAATTCAACAATATAGGAATAGGATAATGTACCTTGATAAAGGTGGGGTTTATTCCAGGATTGCAAGACTGGTTTAATATATAAAAATTAATTAATGTAATACACCATGTTAAAAAAAAAAAAAAAAACTAAAAAAAGGAAAATTACCTGATTTTCTCAATAATGAGAGAAAACATTTTATAATACTCATCCATGATAAAACTCCCAGAAAACTGGAAGAAAACTCTCTAAATCATGCCCTCCCCCAAAAAAATGAATCTACAAAGAACTACTACTAGAAGTACAGCTGTGGTGCAGACCTAATGAAGCCCAGGGCCACCTCACAGGAAGCACTGGGTCAAATATGCCCGTCAGAGTGTCCTGAGTGACCTTTATAACCTTACGTGGCCCAGTCACCAGGTCCAGGCTGCCTCAGGAAGGGTGTGATCCTGGCTAAGGGATCTCACTACAGCAGAGAGAGCCCATGGCCAAGCTGAGAGTTGGGTGGACCTGCTCCCTAACCCCACTGCAGCTGCACAGCTCACCCCACCTTAATAGTTGTCTGAAGGCACATCTCCAGGCAACTGCAAAGCCCATGGGTGCTGATCCTGACTCTGTCATTTCCGTGTTCTCCAGGACATCTGGCTGCATCCTGAGATGCATTATTCTGCTCCACAAGACTCGTCTCCTATTTGCTGAAGATGGTCTTGGGCTATACAGCTTGTGTGTGGAGTCAAGATAGTGGTCGGCAGGATGGCAGTGAGAAAGAGTGTGTGAGTGAGGGAGTGAAAGGGGAGTGTGTGAATGTGTTTGGTGTGTGTGTGTGTGGGTGTGTGTTTGAGTGAGGGACAGTTAGATCTTGCAGGGCTTCGGGGGCTGGTATACTGGGCTCTCCTTTTGATAGAAACTCTCAGCAAAGTGGGAATAGAGGGGTCATATCTCAACATAATAAAAGCCTATATGACAATCCTACAGCCAACATCATACTCAATGGGCAAGTCTAAAACCATTTCCCAAAGAACAGGAACAAGACAGGGATGCCCACTCTCACCACTCCTGTTTGACATAGTACTGGAAGTACTTTCCATAGCGATCAGACAAGAAGAAGAAATAAAAGGCATCCACATTGGAAAAGAAAAATTAAAACTGTCACTATTCACAGATGACATGATATTGTACATAGAAAACACTGAAGACTCCATCAAAACTAGTAGAATTAATAAAGAAATTAGGCAATGTAGCAGGATACAAAATTAACACCCAGAAACCTATGACTTTTTTATACACCAATATTTTTGGCAAAATCAAATTACTGTTAATCATTCTCCTTTTTGGTTCTCATGTGACTGTTTTGAATCATAGCTATAAAATAGAGACCACATAGCTTACCACATTTTACCTGTGGAGATGGGGTGGGACTGAGCACAAAGGCACTATGTGTTTAGGACACACTTATAAACAAGTGATGCCTACAGATGGTAATGGAAAATTATAGTCAATGTGAAATAGGCTGGCTAGTAACAAAAAGTAATGTCACTTTTAAATTATTTCAGAAATGTTTTAAAACGTGCTTGACTTTCAACTCAGAAAAAAAATTATAATTAAATTTTTCTACAGATAATTGAATAGGTGCTGTGCACAACATTACAGATAGTCATCTTACGATTTTACCTGATGTGTGTTCGTTTTGTTTTACTTGACCCTTAGAGAGTTGTTCAATTCCTATGCAAATTGCTTTCATAATAACCCGTGGGAATTCACTTCTAAATCCCAGGCTTTCTAGGAAAGAACTCATAAATGAAAATCAGCTCTGCTCCAGTTTATGAAGTGATATTCTTTCGTTATTCACAGATCTGTTAACTACAACAGCCCACAGGCTGCAGGGCCATGAGGATTAGCCTTCTGCTGCTTCGGCACAGTGGGAACATTCCTAGACAGGCTAACCAGTTGTCTTTCAGTTTTTATGTTCAAATTCTTCAACTCTTATGTATGCATGCTCATCTAATTTTGAGGGTTTCCTTTACATTCAAACCTCAGTTATTGATGTTTTCTGCTCTGGTAATTGACATTAAACCTTCAGAGCTCTCTAAAATCAAATTCACATTACAGTCAACTGAAAATCCCCCACTGTTTCTTTTAGCAGTAAGCATTTTAAGTGTCAAATGAAAGTATGGGCTATCATTCTAAAAGAGATGTTTTGGTAAATCTAGATAACCAACAGAAATTCTCCCACAGAGGAGGAAATGAGACAAATTAAACCTTCATTGAGATGAAACCCTGGAGACTAAGCCTGTCTATAGAAGCCAAATAGAAGCAGAGGAGATTTATGAGGAAATCTGTTGTATTAATACTAGTGAAATACATTGGGGACTCCTTCCTTGATCTGGTTCTTAATCATTCCAAACCCATACTTGGACTTTTTCTATTAATGTAACAACAGCATGTCCTTTTCTGGTCATAATTCAGAACAAAAGTCAATCTTGAAAACCGTGTTTTTCAAGCTGCAGGGTGTTGAGGGAAATTAAAATATTAACCACTTACAAAGGTTTGAGGATAACTTATAGCCCCCGCTCTCTCATTCTTTCTGTCAGAGTGGGAGGGAATAACTCACTATAGTTATGCCATAAGTTGTGAACCTTTCCTGCTGTCCTGCCCAGACTGTTTACTTTCATTGACAGTGTGTTTCTGTTGTTGGTGAATTCATTGCTATTGCCCTGTGTAATGACTGATTTGGGCAAGATCGGGACTTAAGGGAACACTCACAATATGAATCCACCTTCTGGGTTACCTTTAGAGAAAAGAAGAGGCAAGAAAACATCCCTAAGACCATGTCATGTTCAAGGAATTCTAAGAAGTATTTGCTAGAAGTAAGAGTTGCATTGAAATGCCATTAAAGTGTTACATGACAATGGGTTTTATATAGAGAAGCAAGACTATTTAAATTTTGCCTTGATCCAACCAGCTCTCCTAATTGCCAGGTTTCTAGAAGAAATACGTATGCGTAGAAAATAATGGGGAAAGAGTAAAGTAAACCTTGACATTAACTGGTGATTTGACCACAAAGCCCAATATAGAACTCCTATATGCTGTATTTTTTTTTCCGTAATAAATCCTTAAACTAAAGTCAGCAAAAACATCTGCTTCACATCCCCCTAAGTAAGGTGCCCAGATCTTCCCGCTTTTAGCGGGACAAAATCGATTTTTAACAATTTGTCCCGCATCCCACGGCGTCGTGGGACGTGGGACAAATTGTTAAAAATCGGGACTGTCCCTCCAAAAGCGGGATGATCTGGTCACCTTACAATGCCCAGGTTAAAATCTCTCATCTTACCATTCCAGTGAGTGAAAGAGCTAATACAGATCACAGTAGTCAATGTACACATGCCATGTGTGTGCAAGCATCCCCATAGCACACACACACACACACACACACACACACTGTGCATGTTCATGGGAGAAAAAAATAGAATGTCTTTTCTTAATGTCCGCATGGAGGCTCCAGTTGGTTGGAGCCACAAAATCTCAGCCTAGAAAACTAAGCCTAGGTTTAGGCATTGTATGAGAGGCAGAAGGAAATTCTAAGGAGAAAGACAGATGCCTGGTTTTTACTTTTTTGGCACAGTCTTACTTATACGTAGCCACAGTTGTTGCAACAGAGATAATGGTTTTTATCTGAATTACTCTCTGGAGTTCTCCATTTGTTTCTCATTTGGTAGATTACCTCCTCCTTCAGCTCCAATGGTCTCCGTCCTGTGAAAACTGCTACCTTACCCTGGCCTAGTGGCTCAGTTGGTTGGAGCACCGTCCCTCACATCGAAAGGTTTCAATTCAATTCCTGATCTAGCGTGTATGGGAGAAAACCGATCCATGTTTCTTTCTTACATGGGTATGGGTTCTCTCTCTCTCTCTCTCTCTCTCTCTCTCTCTCTCTCTCTCTTTCCCCCCCACCCCCGCCCACTTTCTCCATCCCTTTCCCTCTCTCTCTTAATTCAATAAAAACCTATCCTTGGGTGAGCATTCAAAACAAACAGAAAAATCTACTACTTCAACAGATGAATGTGTGATTTGCTTTAAAGCGCATCTGGGTGAGCCGAGTGAACAAAATGTCGTGTTCTTTCAGGGACACTGGGCTGGATGTGCTGGTAAAGCAGAGGTCAATGAACTCGCCTCTCCACGCTGACTGAGAACTGTGTTAGCTGAAGTGTAATGAGGGTGAGGATGCCAGGAACATGAGGGGCAGTTTGACAAGAGAGAGGAAAGTGCTCTCTTCCTGCCCCCCACCCTTTCCTCCCTTCTCTTTGGGTGCTACCATCTGCTTTCCAGAGAAAGGAAATAAATGGATTATAGACAAGCTGCTAATTATTTTCTTCCCGATCAATAACTGTCACGGAATAGTGAAGACTATGATGGTGAAATGTGAAACTGATGTAAAAATGTTTGTGGCCGAAACCGGTTTGGCTCAGTGGATAGAGCATCGGCCTGCGGACTCATGGGTCCCAGGTTCGATTTTGGTCAAGGGCATGTACCTTGGTTGCGGGCACATCCCCAGTAGGGGGTGTGCAAGAGGCAGCTGATCGATGTTTCTCTCTCATCGATGTTTCTAACTCTCTATCCCTCTCTCTTCCTCTCTGTAAAAAATCAATAAAATATATTTTAAAAATGTTTGTGAATGAATAATTCTAGAATCAGAAGTGATCTTATTCGTTTTTTGTAGCTTTCCCAGATGAACAATAGGTGGGCTTATTTGTGTATGTATGTCTATGCATTTACTAAATATTTATTGAGCACCTACTTAAGGTCTGACACATGCAATTATGCCTTACTCCATAGTATAACTGAAATGATCAATGAACAGAAAATTACAACATTCCAAGAGCCAGGGGTGGGTCAATTAAAATGCTAGTGCAGGAAATTCCCTTGCTGCACTTTACAAATGTTTATTCATTTAAACACACACACACACACACACACACACACACACACACACACACGAGGTTTGTTCCATTCTTTACTTCATTTTTAGAGCCTGAAATAGGGAGGTGTGATAAATAACTTTCCCAATGTCACACAGCTAGCAAATGGTGAAGCTGTAAATAGTCTACTTTTAGCATTTGGGCACTTGCTAAATTGTGCTGCACTTGACTGATATTCATACATTCATGTAAGTGACATATGATAATTTTTACTTAAATGGAAGAAGTTAATAATATAATATTCAATATAGAAAAGCAAAGAAATAACCGAGACTGTAGGGAAAGGCAGTTGGAGAGAGAGAGACAGAGGGAGAGAAATCCCAATGCTTGAGTCACTGAGATGGAAATGGCTGTCGTGCCTGGCCTACCTGGGCAGGTATTATAAACTGCTTTACTCATGTAGAACCATAAACCCAGACAGATTTAGATTTGGAAGTTTAATTGGAACTTCACATCTTTTCATCTCCAGCGTTTCAATATTAAATTTCTGTGAAATGAAAAAGATGTAGATATTAGGCCCACAGAAGATAAGGACAATCTTGCAGAGAGAATTTAAATGAAAAAAGAAATCCTAGGAGATAACTATTTGTTGACTGTGAAACCATCATCACTCATTCCGTCTAACCAGATAGCATCTTTCAATGATGACACAATAACAATTTATCTTTGCACTGAAATCGGCTAGAATCATAAGCTGGACATTTTCTTTCCAGGAGCCCTGGTTTAGAAATGCTCATGTCCTCTTGGTAAAACAAAACAAAAACAAAAATCACAAAATACTTTGTTTCTACCTTCATATCAAGACTTACCTTTTTGGCTCAAATATGTAGCCCACTTTTTCAAATCTTTTTCTTTTATTAATATTGTGAGTTTTTAGATCTTTTGGTACAATTTTCATATCTCAAAATTAAATATATTTCTATTTAAAGTTATGAGAGGCATTTTAAATAATAATCAACTAATGGGGATTTCCAATTGCAGTTTTTAAGTGATCTATTATAACTTATTAGCATCCTATCTAATAAAGAGGGAATAAGCTAACTGACCCTCACGCTGTCCAAAAGATGGCAGTGCCCACAGCCAATAAAAAGGGAATATGCTAATTGACTGCCCCGACCTCAAAGATGGTGGCACCTATAGCCACAAGATGGCAGTGCCCAGTCCCCTCAGCACCCCAGCCACCCAGGGCTGGCCTGAGGTGCAGGCAAGCCTCAGATGGTGGCTTCCCAGCCACCCAGGGCCACCCAAGGCTCATGTAACAAGGGCCGGCCGAGGCTTGTGTTGCCGGCAGTGGCAGCAGCAGCGGTGTGATGGGGCATCGCCTTCCCCTGATCCCTGGGTTGCCTCCCACCCCTGAGGGCTCCCAGACTGTGAGAGGGGGCAGACTGGGCTGAGGGACCTCCCTCTAGTGCATGAATTTTCATGCACTGGGCCTCTGTTATAAGTAGAGAAGCTTAAAAGAGTTCTGGAACAGCATTTATTGAAAATAATTCAATTAAAATAGGATGTGAGTTTAACTCTTGGGCTATCATAAAACCTAGAATTCTACACAAACAGTTGATTTATCCAAAAAAGAAAACAGCTATATTAAGTGTTATTTTATTGTGTGTTACTTAGGTACTTAGTTTGTTAGTTCACTAGAACATGTGCTGCTGAATTTGGGTTGCTACATATTGTAGCCATATTTTAAAGAATAATAAATTAACTACTATTAGGGCAAGTTACACATGTTGAATTTTTGTTTATTCCCAACTGCCATTTAAAAATCAAGTATTCTATTGGACTACTCCCTCTTTTCTTTTCTAACACGCCTCCTATTGTTTCTTAACTAAGATCACTGCAGTGTACCTATCTGGCATGCTGGGTGGTGGGCCTGAAACTAATGACTATACCTGGGCTTTCTCCAGAGAATTGTTTTAGCGATCAGCAGATGCCTGGAAACCTCACAGTACAGAGCTCCTCATGGATGAGTCACGATTAGACTTTGCTTAAAAAAGCATCTGGATGAACTACTTGTCCTTCCCTAATCTGCTTCCCTAACTCCCTTACAGGTTTTCCTTTAATAAACCACAGTACCTCAATCCTTGCCTTAGGCTCAGCTTCTTAGGAACCCAACCTAAGAAATTGCTATCCCCACTTCTACCTAACACGTAAATTACATTCTCCAGGGTCCTGCTCAAATGCATTTCATTCTCATTCTTTCAGTGTATTCCCTCTACCCCAATATCCCCAGCAAAAATGAATGTGTTTTTTTTTTTTTTTACTTTAATGGAATATATTATAGCACTTATACTGTTTATTAATAATGTATTTATTTACTCAAAAACCATTTATTGGATGCCTGCTACATACCCAACACTATTTTATGTACTAAAAACACAAAAGTGAAGAAAACACACAAAGTTTGGCTCTCTTGGATCTTATGTTCTATAAGTAGACAAATCAATGCACAATATAAGGTTATACAGAAATAAAGACAATGATGAAAACCAAACAAGTAGAGTGGAAAGTTCTTTATGTTGAGTATTCATGGAAATATTCACAAAGAGGTAAGTCATGAAATTATTCTATGTAAAGATAAAAACTAAAGAGAGCAAGGAGCATGCATATGATCCATAACACCTAAGAAAAAAGGCGGACTTGAATTAGAAACGTCACTATTAATTGAATGGAATTATTGAATATAGTGTTCTGACTCTTTTTTTTTTAAACTTTATTCTTTTATTCAATGATACTCTAACAATGGTAATTTGAGACTTCCTAATAAAAGCCTATCTGATTAAAACCCCTAAATTATTCTTGGTCCATTTTCACTGAAATATCCATGAAGACTGAGAAAGATAAAGAGAGGGGGAAAGTACAACTTGGGGTCATCTTCCAGGAAAGAAATTAACAAACCTTGATAAATCTTATGAAAATACTCTATAGACCTGGGTAAAGAGGTATTTAGGGGATATATACATATTTTAACTCACAAAGTAATATAGACTTATCCAGTCAATAGGGAGACTGTGGTTAGTGCTGTTGCCTGTTCCTGGCTCAGAGATCTAAGATTTGTACCAGCCAGAAATGGGAATTGCCATCCTACCAGCAGGTAGATACGTTTCATGAAGAGAGTCAGTCCCCCTGCTTTCATCAGCCCACATCAGACTTATAAAATTTTCAGACTCAATCACATCATTAGAAGAGTGGCAAATGAAATATGAATGTTCAAAATGTAGCTTCTTATATCCAACAATAACCAGTTAAAAGAAAATTTAAAGAAGAATTATACTCACAATAGTAGCATAAAAATAAAAACAGATAAATAATAAACCTTCTAAGATTTTTATGGTTTCCTGTCTTACTTTTAACTCTTTTATCCATTTGAGTTTATTTTTGTGTATGGTACAAGTTGGTGGTCAAGTTTCATTTTTTTTGTATGTATCTGTTCAATTTTCTCAACACAATTTATTGAAGAGACTGTCTTGACTCCATTGTATGCTTTTGCCTTCTTTGTCAAATATTGTTTGAGCATAATGGTTTGGGTCAATCTCTGGGTTCTCTATTCTGTTCCATTGGTCTATTTGTCTGTTCTTGTACCAGTACCACGCTGTTTTGAAAACAGTGACTTTATAATATAACTTGATATCTGGTATTGTGATCCCTCTAAATTTGTTCTTGTTTCTCAGGATTGCTGAGACTATTTGGGGTCTTTTTTTTTATTCCAGATGAATTTTTGGAGAGTTTGTTTAAAGTGTGTGAAATATGTCATTAATATTTTAATGGGGATTGCATTGAATCTATAGGTTGCTCTGGGGAGTGTGGACATTTTAATTATGTTGATTCTACTAATCCATGAACACGGTATATTATTCCACTTGTTTATATCTTAGAAGAATCAATAGGCAGCAAAATATCAGATATAGCTCATAGCAATATGTTCACTGACACACCTCTTAGAATAATGGAAACTAAGGAGAACATAAGCAAATGGCACTACATCAAAATAAAAATCTTCTGCACAGCAAAAGAAACCATTAACAAAATAACAAGAAAGCCCACTGCATGGGAGAATATATTTGCCAATGTGACATCTGATAAAGGTTTAATCTCCAAAATTTATAGGGAACTAATACAACTTAACAAAAACAAGATAACCTATCCAATAAAAAAATGGGCAAAGGACATAAATAGACATTTTTCAAAAGAAGACATATAGAGACCAAGAGGCTTTTGGTAAAATGCTCAAAATCACTAATCATCTGAGAGATGCAAATAAAAAAAAAACAAAAACAATGAGGTACACTCCAGTCAGAATGGCTATCATCAACAAATCAACAAACGACAAGTGCTGGCAAGGATGTGCAGAAAAGGAAACCCTAGTACATTGCTGGTGGGAATGCAGACTGGTGCAGCCACTGTGGAAAACAGTATTGAGTTTCCTCAAAAAATTAAAAATGGAACTCCCATTTGAACCAGTGATCCCACTCTTAGGAATATATCCCAAGAAATCAGAAACACTAGTCAGAAAGAACATATGCACTCCTATGTTCATAGCAGCACAATTCACAATAGCTAAGATTTGGAAACAGCCTAAGTGCCCATTAGCAAATGAGTGGATTAAAAAACAGTGGTACATCTACACAATGGAATACTATACTGCTGCCAAAAAGAAAGAATGCTTACCATTTGCAACAGCATGGATGGACCTGGAGAAAATTATGCTAAGTGAAATAAGCCAGTCAGAGAAGGATAAGTATCACATGATCTTACTCATTTGTGGAATATAGTGAACACCATAAGCTGATGGACAAAATTAGATCCAGAGACAGAAAAGCATCAGTCAGACTGTCAAACCTCAAAGGGAAGGCAGGGGAGGATGGGCGGGTCTGGGGGATATTGAGGGGAAGAGATCAACCAAGGAAAGTATATGCATATAAGCATAATCATTGGACACAGACAATGGTGGGGAAGGCTAGGAGAGGACAATGAGGGGGAAAAGGGACATATGTAATACTTTCAAAAATAAAGAAATTAAAAAAAATAAACTTAACAGGATATTTTTTTTAAATCTACAAAAATATACTATTAGAATAATTACATATACAGACTTTCTAAGTGAAAAATTTAAGTATTTTAACAATGTTTATTTTTAAATGCATTTATAGTTTAAAGTAATTTCACTGTCTTTCAAAAAGGAAACAAAATAAAGACATTTTATGATAAACAAACACTGAAAGAATTCATCATAAACAAACTTGCACTAAAAATATTTTTAAAAATTAGAGTAGACAAAAAGAAAAAATGATACCAGAAGGTAATTTGACTTTGTACAAAGAAATGATCAGAGTAGGAAATGGTAAATATAAGAGAAATATATACATATATTTAATATATCTTTTAAATAATTGAGCATTACCTCTTTGGTTAAGTTTATTCTTAAATATCATAATTATTTTTTGTTGCAGTGGTAAATAGGTTGTTGTTTTTTTTTCTTATTTTCTCATTCTGAGAGTTCATTATTGGTGTATAAAAATAACATCAATTTCTGGGTCTTAACTTTGTATCCTGCTACAGTGCTGAATTCATTTATTAAATATAGTAGTTTTTTGTGGAATATTTAAGGATTTCTATGTACAATATCATGTCATCTGTGAACAATGAGAGTTTTACTTCTTCCTTTCCAATTTGGATACCTTTTATGTGTTCTTGTTGTCTGCTGTAACTAGGACTTACAGTACTATCCTATATAATAAAAGCCTAATATGCTAAGTGTCTGACCTTTTGTTCAACCATTTGACCAGTCACTATGATGCACACTGATCACCAGGGGGCAGATGCTCTGACCAGTAAGCTAGCTTGCTGCTGGGGTCTGGCTGATCGGGACTGGGCAAGATGGGCTGGACATGCCCTGGAGCCCTCCCACTGTCCCTCTCTGGCTGGCCAACCTTCTGCAGTCCCTCCTTGGTTGGCCAGCTCCAATAGGCCCTGATCAGGACTGGGTGAGATGGGCCTGACACACCCTGGACGAATCCTTGCATGGAGCTGATTTCGGCCTGATCCCCTCAGGCCAGTCGGAGGGACCCCACTAGTGCACAAATCTGTGCACCAGACCTCTAGTGTTAAATAAGAGTGGTAAAAGCAGACCTATACTTGGAAAACTACAGGACTTGAAAGAAATAGATAGTGGGAGATATAAAGAAGTGGTAGAATATACCGTGTTCATGGATTGGTAGAATCAACATAATCAAAATGCCCATACTATCCAAAGCAATCTTTAGATTCAATGCAATCCTTATTAAAATACCAGCAACATATTTCACAGATCTAGAACAAATACTCCAAAAATTTATATGGAGTCAAAGAAGACCCCTAACAGCCACAGCAATCTTGAAAAGGAAGAACAAAATTGGAAGAATCACAACATCCAATGCCAAGTTATACTACAAAGCCACTGTAATCAAAACAGCCTGGTTTGGGTACAAACACAGGCATATACATAAATGGGAAACAACAGACCCCAGAAATTGGCCTAATTCATCATGCTCAATTAATATTTGACAAAGGAGGCAAGAACATGGATTAAAGGCCATCTTTTTAATTAATAGTGTTAGGAAAATTGGACAGGTTCATGCAAAAAAATGAAACTAGACCACCAACTTACACCACACACAAGAATAAACTAAAAATGGATAAAAGTGTTAAATGTAAGTCATGAAACCATAAAAACCTTAGAAGCCATAGGCAGCAAAATCTCAGACATCTGTTGTAACAATATGTTTTCCCATACACCACCTAGGTCAGTGGTTAGCAAACTGCGGCTCGTGAGCCACATGCGGCTCTTTGGCCCCTTGAGTTTTTAGCAAAGGTCAGCTTAGGAGTACCCTAATTAAGTTAATAACAATGTACCTACCTGTATAGTTTAAGTTTAAAAAATTTGGCTCTCAAAAGAAATTTCAATCGTAGTACTGTTGATATTTGGCTCTGTTGACTAATGAGTTTGCCGACCACTGTAGGTCAAGGGAGACAAAGGAGAAAATAAACAAATGGAACTACATCAAATTAAAAAGTTTCTGTATAGTGAAAGAAACCATCAACAAAAATTGAAAGAGAGCCCAATGTATGGGATAACATATTTGCAAATGACACATCTAATAAGGGGATAATTTCCAAAATATATGAAGAACTCATACAACTTAGCATAGGAAGATAAACAATCCAAATAAAAAATGGGCAAAAGACCTAAACAGACACTTTTCCAAAGAGGACATAAGGATGGCCAAGAGACATATGAAAAAATGCTGTCACTATCATCGGAGAGATGCAAATTAAAATGACAATGAAGTGTCACCTCATACCTATCAGAATGGCTACCATAAAAAAATCAGCAAATGGCCAGTGCTGGTGAGGATGTGAGAAAACGGAACCCTAGTACACTGCTGGTGGGATGCCAATTGGGGCAGCCAATGTGGAAAACAGAATAGAGTTTCCTCAAAAAATTAAATATGGATCTGCCATTTGACCCAGTGATCTCACTTCTAGGAATACATCCTAAGAATCCTGAAACACCCATCAGAAAGATTATATGCACCCCTATGTTCATAACACCTCAATTTACAATAGCTAAGATCTGAAAGCAGCCCAAGTGCCCATCTGTAGATGAGTGGATAAAAAAGCTGTGGTACATTTACATCATGGAATACTATGCAGCAGTAAGAATGGACCTTTTTGAGACAGCATGGAGGAACCTGGAGAGTATCATGCTAAGTGAAATAAGCCAGTCAGAGAAAGACAAGTGTCAGATGACCTCACTCATATGTGGAATCTAATGAACAAAATAAACTGATGAACAAAGTAGCTCCAGAGAAATGGAATCATGGAATAGACTGCCAAATCTCAGAAGTAAGGCAGTAGAGGGTGGGCAGATGGATGAGAAGAGATTAACCAAATAACTTGTCTGTATATAGGCATAACTCATGGACACAGACATTAGTGTGGTGAAGGCCTGGGGTAGGACCTGGGAATGGGCTAGAAGAAGTCAATGGGGAAAAGAGGAGACATCTTTAATACATTCAATAATAAAGATTAATTTAAAAAAGTAATTAAGTATTTAATGCAAATATGTATTTTGGATTTTATAACATAAACAGAAGCAAAATGTACGATCACAATAACATAAAAAAATGGGGAGGGAAATTTAAATACACTGGGTGAGATACTTGTATTATATGTGTGTTATATTATTTAAAAGTAGGTTGTGATAAATTAAAGAAGCATAAGTAAAAGCCCGAAACAAGCACTAAACTATTATAAAAAGAGTTATAATGCTTAAGGCAATAGAGAAGATAAAGTAAAATCATAAAAAAATGCAATCCGTATGAATACAGGAGAAAGAGATAAAAGGGAACAGGTAAGGACAGACATAAACAAATTTAATGAGGGTAAATTTAATTACCACCCAATCAGAAATTATGATATATATAAATTGTGTAGACATTTCAATTAAAAGGCACAGACTGTTAGATTGTAGATTGGATAAAAAAAAGCAAAGCCGAACTGCCTATAAGAAATCCACTTTAAACATAAAGACACAGAGAAGTTAATAGTGAAAAGATTTTAAGAGATATACTATGGAAACAAAATTAAAAAAGAACTGGAGTTACTGAATCAATAATAGAAAAAGCAGATTGCAGAACAAGTAACATTACTAATGACAAAGAGAAAAGTTTCATAGTAATAAAGAAACAAATTTCTCAAGAAGACATGATTCCAAATTTATAATAATAGAGCTTCAAATATAGGAGACAAATTTTATGAGAAAATAAACAAATCTATAATTATCACTGGAGATTCAACACTTCTTTCTCAATAATTGTTAAACAAGTACTGAAAAATCAGAAAGGATATAGAAGACTTGAATAATACTATCAACCAATTTTTATGTGTTTAAATTCATGGAACACTCCACTGCCAAATCATGTTAAGTATACATCGTTTTCAATAATATGGAATATTCACCATGTTATGACAGCTTTTTAATTTCCATCATCTTCAAAGAGTCATTTTGTGATTAAATCTATTTATACACTTGAATTATTAGTAAGTTTTGTGTAGTGCTTTTGTGCCCTTCTTCTTATTCAGAATGTGTCTCTTTAAATAGTCCATTTACTGTTTGCCTGTTCTGGATAAGATTTTGAGTCTCTTTCTTTGACTAATAAAGAAAAGAATAAACTTATTTCATTGTTATGGAGATGACAAGAGTTAAAACAATTTCTGACATGTAATGACTATTTAATAAATATTAGCTGATTTTGCTTTTAACATTACTTCTATGAATTAATGTAGTTTCTGGTCCCTGATAAGTCTCGTGCTTTGTACAGAAATACTGTGCTCTGGAGACACTTGACATAGAGGTATCTCAGGCATAAGCAGCCATTTTTCTTGTAGCAATGAATTAGTTATTCTCATTTTAAATTGCAACAGACACAGGTTATCTTTTAACATGTTGAGCTTAGAACGTACAACAAAAACCACTCTGCCCAGCAAAGCTATCATATTGAATCTAAGCTCATATAGAGAGCTTCCCAGACAACAAAAAGCTAAAGGAGTTCATCAACACCAAACCACTATTATATGAATCCGTGCACCAGTGGGGTCCCTCAGTCTGGCCTGTGGGATCAGGCCAAAACTGGCTCTCTGACATCCCCCAAGGGGTCCCAGATTGTGAGAGAGTGCAGGCCAGGCCAAGGGACCCCACCGGTGCACAATTGGGGCTAGGGAGGGATGCAGGAGGTTGGCCAGCTGGGGAGGGATCATGGGAGGACTCCAGGGCGTGTTTGGCCCATCTCGCTCAGTCCCGATTGGCCAGACACCAGCAGCAAGCTAACTTACCAGTTGGAGTGCCTGCCCCCTAGTGGTCAGTGCAGGTCATAGCAACTGGTCGACCAGTTGACTGTGTGCCCCCTGGTGGTCAGTGCACACCATAGCAAGCAGTTGAGCAGCCTAGGCATACATTAGCATATTACACTTAGATTGAATAGCCAACCAGTTGACCGTCACTTAGCATATTAGGCTTTTATTATATAGGATAGTAAATGGTCTTGTTTAAGAAGAAGAAAAAAGAAGATAAAAAATAAATGGCAATAAATAATATCTATTGACAATTGAATATAAAAAAAAACTAACAAGCAGAACAGAAACAGACTCATAGATACACATTTTGACAGTTGCCAGATGAGAGCTGGATTGGGGGGGATGGGTTAAAAAGGTGACAGGGTTAAGAAGTAAAAATTGGTTGTTACAGAATAGTAATGAGGATAAAAAGGACAGCATAGGGAATGTAGGCAATAATATTATAATAACTTTGTATGGTGTCAGATGGGTATGAGATTTATTGGGGTGATCACTTAGTAAGTTGTATAATGTCTAATCACTGGGGTATACAACTAAAAATAATATAATATTCTATGTCAACTATTATTTAAAAATTTAAAAAATTAAATGACAAAAAAATACCAGGAAGCATAATAAAAATAATCCCAAAGATATATCAATAAAATATACAGAAAGAAACACAAATAAAAATACCCAAATAAATGTAATTCTTGGACTAGGGTCAGATATCAGGGTTGAAAGGCAAGATAAATTTTTGACTTCACAGGTTGATATGCCTTAATTTCTAACATTCACTGGCCACTCTCCAAGTAATGTCATATTAAGGGAAGTTCCAAGGTTATGTCTTTGCCCTTTTAACCTGTAACTTTAATAGGAAGAGTTTACTACTTACCTCTAATAGGAAAAGCATATTCATTGTTATGCCTTCTAATTGCTTATTATAGATAATTAAACAAAGATATACTATACTAATACTGTTTGTCTTCTTATCCTTACAAGTTAATGAAAAATACACAAATGAAATCTGTCATTAGCATAACAGGTTCACTGAGAAATCAAAGCTCTCAAAATCACAATAAAGGAAAAGAAAAAATTTAATGCTTCACTGGTATAGTCAAACACTTGTAAAATAAACACAAGGTTAATTTTTCAGATTTTAAGACAAAAAGAAGTCATGCATCTACAGTATATAGTAAATTTTGTTTAATGGAGGGATATCAGATGACAACACTTAAAATGATGGGATCTGGAGCACACTGATGCTAACTTAAGGACCATTTCTATCCAAGTTTAACTGGCTGAGCAGGAAAATAAAAAGACATGCTTATTACAATTTTGTGTAGAAAGTTCACAAAATTGTGGGGGTTGCTCTACCTTTGTCACTAATTCTTATAGTAAGATAATCTTCTAGAAGATAATAACATATGAGTAATATTAATGACCTAAATTTACTATGCTCTTATTACTGGAAAACTTACCAACCCTGAAAAGGACATCCAATAATCTTCCCTCATTCTGAGAAAATTGAGGCATGACCAAGATCATATGGTTATTAATGGCTAGACCTGAATTAATATTAAGTGAACAGGCAGTCTGAGTCTAAAAACTAACCATTTTGCAATTTGACCTTCTAAGTCATACATAGTGTCATAAATGTGTAAGTCTGATATTGTTCCAACTTGAACCATAGCAATATGCCTCATAAATTGTCTCTGACACATTGGATTAATTCTAACCATGTGGCCCAACCAATTTCTATTAAATACAGCTTCATAATGTCAAATTTCAGGTCAAAAAATGTTAATAGCTCCACACTGTACCATCCAAAGTAAAAGTGTATAATTTCTAACATTTAGCCAATTCCCAGAAATACCCCTTGTTCTCACATTTCTGACTTGGCTCACATTGTTTCATATGATAAGGTAGAAATTAAAGTAAAGATGGTATTAAGTTAACATTCTTTAATTTCCTTCTCCCACCTTATTAAAATATTTACAGAAATATAGAAAAAGTTTAAAGGGCATAACCACCATCAAAACTAAGAAAAGCATTAAGACAAAGTTTGGGAAGTAATTGCCAATAATCAGACAGACTGAGAAATTAAATCCTAAAATAAACTATCTTTTCAATGATATGGAAGAATATCACTAACAAAGAAGCACTCAAAGGGAGTATTAGCCCTTCTCTAACTTCGTATCCTTAAGTTTAAATAGAGAAGTTTATACAAAAATCAGAAAACTCAGCAGAATATCAAATACTACTGCCCAGCTTTCCTTGCTCAACCTCCTATCCTCAGTACCTGACTCTATAAATTCATTGAAAGGCTACGATTTCATTGCAAAGGCAAGTTAGGAAACACAAGGTTTCCTTCTGTAATTTGTATGCAGGACCTGTGGTTTCCGTGCATAGCACATAATCCATTTAATGGAGAAAGATGACGGATGGACTTGTAGGGTTCTACTGTCCATAATTAGAAACCTATAAGGAGTAGAAAAGGACACAGAAGAAGCAGTTAGCTCTGGAAAAAGCAATGCCATAAATGTCAAACAGGAATCTGAGGCAGGACTAGGAATTGGGCACATAATTCTATTCTCCAATTTTAGATCTGAAACAGAATTCTAACAACACATAAAATGGTCAATAGAAGAGTTGAAAATCAACTTCTACATCTTCTTTACTCTTAGAAATATGAATGATGAATAAATTCCATATCTCAAAAGAAAGAAAATATTGCCTAAAGACCAAGAAAGAACAAAACTTTACAAATAAATATAAAAAGAAAATATTAGAAAAACGTCTTTCATCATCAAAGGTGCAAGAAAGTACCATGGAATGTTCCTTTGGAACATTATGCTAAGTTTTTAGATTACTCCAGAACTAATTTAGGCTTGTTCAGCATCAAAATAATTGTACTTTCTATATAAGGAAACAGAAAGAATGCAGAAATGCTGATGTTACTTTATAAAAATTATTCAGTGTCTAGTACATACCAAAGAAATGTATCAAAGCCAAACACACACACACACACACACACACACACACACGCACACACACACACACACACACAAAGCCTTGAGCAAGTAGTTTTAATATATTTATCAGATCAAGCAATATAAAAGGAAATAAATATCTAGGTAGGCACATTGAGGAAATTTTACACGTTATGGAAACAAATAAAGAAGCACATAAACTCAGAAAAGGTCAAAAATTATGCTGTACTCAAATTCAGATATATTTTTATTCATGCAAGAGCTGTGAAATCATAATATCAACATAACAATGAAGGGTAACTTAATGCCAATTGTAAATAAAAAATTTAAGTATATAATTTGGGTTTTAATTATATTGGGAAGTTAAGATATAAAAAGCTCTGAAATATCTCAAATATAGAGTTAAGATAAAATAATTGCTATAAATTCCACCTAAACTCCAATGCCAATGACAATATTGCTAACAGGAATGTAAAATAAAAAATAAATTGCAAAATTTTATATAAAGTACTATGCCAATTTGTATAAATAGATGTATATGTAGATAACCAGACAGAAAGGTGATTAGAAATAGATAGATGATAGATAGATTATAGATAGAATAATAGAACTATTTAGGTGATTTTATCTCATTTATTTCCATTTTGTACATTTTATTCAATGTGCTTTAATAAATTGGTAGCCAGAAATGAAATGAAATTAATTTTAATATAATAAAATAAATTCTATAAAATAAATTCCCCTAACAAATGGTTTTGAACTTAAATATTTTATAAATGATTATTTTCAACTTATACATTTATAACTTTCCTGACATAAAAAAGCAATAAAGTGCTTCCAAAGTAAAGGACTAAAGATAAAGCTAAATAATTTATATTCTATGTATGGTATAACCTTGATGTCAAATCTAAAACAATAATCATGAAATAAATATTTTCACTTAAAAAGATGAACATTTCAGCAGGCATGGCTTATTGGTTGAGCATTAACCTATGAACCAGGAGGTCAAGGTCCATTCCTGGTCAGGGCACATGCCTGGGTTACAGGCTAGATCCCCAGTGGAGGGTGTGCAAGAGGCAGCCAATCAATGATTCTCTCTCATCATTGATGTTTATATCTCTCTCATCTCCCTTAATTATATATATATATTTATATATACAAATAAATAAAAAAATGAACAGGTCAGAAATTTAAAAAGTAGATCAAGTTAACAGAATAACTTACTACTATTAAATAGGATTTATCATTGAAATTAATACATTATTTTAATATTATAAATTACTAACATTGAATACCACATCAATAAAGTCACCAAAGAAAATATCTTGAATTTATGTTAGAAAAGCATTAAATACTCATATTAACATGATAAAGACTATTTTAAGCCTGTAGCCAACAGCATTCTTAATGGTAAAACATTAATGGCTTTCTCATTAAAATCAGAACAAAGCTAAAATTGTGGCTATCAAAAATTGTCATGTTACTCATGAATTATTGCTTATACAGTCAAGAAAGGACAAAAAGGAGAACAAACAATTATTTTGAGAAGGATAAAACATTACACATTTTAAAATATAAGATCATTAATTGAACTAATTAGGAGCTAAGTTTATAAGCTAAAATATAAATATATCATTCAAAAACTTTGTTTTATGCTATCAATAATTATTTAGATTAAATTAAGTAAACTAATATTTCAATTGCAGTAGCATCAAAATACATGAAATACTCTGGATAAACTGAACAAGGTCTATATAAAGAAACCAAAATTCTGCTGATACATTTTAAAAGACTGAAACTAATACATATGTTTTTATGAACTTGGATGAACTTGGATGGAGAGAACAAACAAGTTTTAAAGCCCAAACAATACAATGAGTTTGGTTTTGGCATGTAGTGAGAAGGCTAACCCCAATTTTTGTAAAAAACTACTGTTTGAAATTCTCTGCTATTAGATGATCCCTTATTCTGTGAGTCAACTCTGTTATTTTTAGACGTCCTCTTACTCTGTAAATTAACTTTGCTTTCTAGCTGCTTGAATAATAGGGAAGATAAAGTTGACTGGCTGACCTTGTAAGTGAGTCATCTGACAAAAGGTCCGGAAAAACCCTTATTTGGGAGACAAAGGGGATGAAAAGATATAAATAGGGAAAGCTTCCTCCATGTTTTTGCCCAGAAATTTGGGAGACATCTCCCTCTGGGCCTGTTGGCGAATAAACACTGTAACTCTATTTCTCTGGGCATTGCTTGATTTTTCTCCAGTCTTCTGTAAGATCATTTCTTCCATAACAGTAGTGGACAATAACAAGGCAGACCAAAGGTAGATCTGAGTATATATGGACAAGGGGGTTATTCATTAATCCTGCTTGATAATATATGCTTTATTTTTCAGTAAATCAAGTCTCAGAAGGATCAAAGAATAAAAGAAACTTTAATAAATTATTTAAAAAGTAAAATAAATTGTATACTAAGTATTTGATTTTTATATATTAAGAGAGTTTAACATCTTAAAAGCAATGGAAGAAACCAAAAATTAAAGGGTTCATAAAGTTGATTTTCTCCATTTTAAATAATCTGATAACCATAACAATATAATCTGAAACAGATTTCAAAGAAATACAAGGAAGGATTACTATTTTCATCTATAATGAAATCATATAAGAAGAAATTAAACTTCAGTACAGAGTTTTAAACCTCAACACAATCATATTAAACAGAAGATCTGAAAGACAAAATGTTATAGCTAACAAATTATTAGAAAACTATTTAATGTTTCTAATCAATGGAATGCATAGTTTTTAAAGATGTTATTCTCATTTCACTCATGAAAGATTCATTATAAAAGTAAAGGTATCAAACACAAATAAGAGTACACTGAAGCAGCACTCAAAAATCATTATACATTTTCACAATTTCTGCAGAAAGCTATTTGGTGATATTTATCAGAAGCTTTAAAATTGTTCATGCATTTCACATGGTAATATGACTGATAGCAATCTATACCAAAAAAAAAAAAAAAAAAAAAACTAATCTGACAAGCCATTGAAGAATTTATATAATAAAAGAAAATTGGAAACATTAAAATCAAGGATTAGGTAAAACATAATATTCCGACATGGTAAAGTATTATATAAGTAGAGACTATTGCTATCTTAACTTTATATTAAGTAGTAAAATCAAGTATATATATGTATAAAGCACTATGAAAGAAAAGAAGGGAATGCTGTTTAGCATGGTTATTTCACGATTATGAGAATGAGCTATTTTCATTCTTCATATATTTTTACAGTTTCAATATTTTAAAGCTAGGCAAACAAACATCTATCAACAATATTTACTTTTGAAAAAATTTAACCATTGTTCAGTGTAGAACTCAAACTCTTCTACTCTTAAAGAGTTCCTATCATGGATGAATGACTTTTTACCAGAGGAATTGCTCAATCCTCTGAACCGTAATTATAATTTGTTTATAAAATTTGTATTTTTAACTGATTGCATTTTTTTGAATAGTATTATGTGGGTATGTCTCTGCTCTCTACATTCAAACATATAAAAAAATTGAAGTTGTTTCTATTATGGTTTATCAGTTCATTTTCCAAACAAATATGGAAATTGAATATATACACACAGGTCTTGAGATATGACATATAAAAATCACTCTGCAGAAAACACATATAATGAATGACCCCGAGTGGCAGGTACATGGGTAGCCAAAATGTGGGGTAAACTGTGTGTTTTGCCATTTTCTTGGGGGGTGAAGGAGGAAGAAAAGGCATTATGCTTCTGCTCTCACAGTTCCTAAATTATGACATCAGAACTCACCTGTCCTTTGTGATGTAACTCCACATATTCAATGTGATCTTGGGGGTCTATCACTAGTCCTGCCTACACCTTAAATGCAACACCTAAGAAATTGGATGTTAGATCCATTACCTATTAATCCATTAACAATGCCTGGTATAGGAAATAATCAAAGGTCCTATGGATCTTAGGGTCTCATTAAAAAAGTAGAATATGTACATGGTGAGTGATGGCACAGGTAAGCGTGTGTTCACTAATCCCATAGAGATCGTTTTGGCTCTTCAGAGGAGACAAATAACACATGCTTGGAGAGGAGTGTCGGGAGTAGCAGAGGGATAAGAGAAAGCTTCGGGGATGATGAAGGGGGTGCTGGCATTATAGGATCTGAATATGAAATAAGAGGAAAGGGGCATTGTTTGGGAGTGGTGTGAGGAAGAATCACACAAGCAAAAGCTCAGTGATGTGAAAAATATAGACATGATGGTTGATTGCTTTGGCTAGAATGGAGAGTCCATGAAGGAGCAGAAGGACATAGCACTGATGCTACAAAGGGCACAGAAAGCCAAGCTTCTAACCCACCTACTTATAGCAGCTCTGTGGACGCAGGTACAACATCCGTCCTATTGGTGAAATGGAGCAACAGGAGTATGAGGATTAAATAAGTCCTCTAAAGTTCCTAGCATAGCTCCAGCTCCCAGGACATAGTTCTCTCCTTTCCTCAGTAGGCACCTTGGGGCCACTGAGGTGACCCAGTAAGAGAGTGTCCAGGCAGGAGCTGTGCCTCCTGACAAAATAACCGGGCAGTCGCATGCTACGTGACATTGCAAAACAGAAACACAGGGAGGAAGGTGTGAGTGTGGACCAGTGTGCTCACTCCCGCTCTTGAACCTGCCTTAAACTGCACTAAGCCAAGGTTTCACCCAATTTGTTTCCCTGAAGAAATTCTCAGCATGTTACATAATACTAACAAGTACAAGGTTCCCGAGAAGGATATTTAAAAATAATGTGTGATCTGGTGTAGACTAAGGCACTTACTTAATATTTTAACACATGATGGAAAAATTTATGGGCAGAAGTGTAAGGGTTGCAGCTAAAACTGAATATGCTCATTTAGGCAGACTGAGAAGAGCATTTAGCAGCGTGTCTGAGCCAGGCTGGGAAGCCACAGTGGCAGAGAGGCCAGCCTCGCTCCGGGCGGCAGGAATGGGGTTGCTCTTTTGAAACAAGAATTCAAAACAGACAGGGACGATACAAGGCAAGCCCAGATTGCCATTTGTACCAAACTGATGTCCTGGTATGTCTGTGTAGTTAGGGAAGACTTTGCTGTAAACAAACTGCACCTCTTCAGATGTTTCACATCTGCTCAGGGAGGCATGACTGGCCTCTTGGCTGGAACAGGTGTATAACAGGACCAACCCTAAAACACAGTTATTCTTCCCACATAACTAAAGGAGCCTTTGAGGACAATCTCTCCACAAAGGGAGGAGAGATGAGGTGAAGATTTAGAAACGTTAATACAAGGTACAGGTACGATTGGTCAACTCACAGATGAGTCCTTCTAAGCCTTACTTATGTTAACACACGAGCAGATTATTTTTCTTCTTGAAAACATCTCCTATCGCTCCCTCTTTAATCTCAATTATTCCTATTAATACTATTCATGGTGTAGTCATTCCAAAAATGCCACAAGGATGTTTTTACTGTTGCCTCCAATTGTTATCTCAATACTGTATCACCATTTACTCAACTGTGTTGATAGATGTACCACCTTTCTGTTGATAGATGTATCAACTGTGTTGATAGATGTACCACCTTTCTGTTGATAGATGTATCAACTGTGTTGATAGATGTACCACCATAGACAGGTTTTAAAGGCTATGAGGATGAACACTCATATTTATTAACTAGCGAGTCAGTAAATAAATAGAGAAGGGCAGACTAGTGTTTAATAACACCATTGTGTTCAAATTCTGGCTCCACTACTTCCTCTAATACAATTAATTTCCCAAGCCTCTCTATAATTTAACTTTCATATTTGGAAAAGTAGGAACAATAAAAATAGCTACCTATAGGATTGTCAAAACACTAATTTTCTGGTACAAATTAGTTACTCAACAAATTCTTGTCCTTGTATCAGTAAATATTTATATGCCTACTGTGTGTAAGACATAGTTTGGACATTATACATATATTATCTTCATTTCTATAAGTTCTATCATCATCAACCTATAGAAAAGAACATGGAGGCATAGAGACTGAGGCTTATGCGACGTGATTCAGTTTGAGGTGGCTCAGTAGGAATTCAAAACTATGAATTTCTGGTATTCAATACACTCCCATTTTTTTTTCAGTAAATCATACATCTATTTTTTGTTGTTATGTATTGATCCAATACTATGCTCCAGACAGTGCTATATTTAATTTTCTCTTTTAAAATCCTCATACAGCCCTTGCTGGGTGGCTCAGTTAGGCGGAGCATCATCCCATGCACCAAAAGTTTGGAGGTTCCATTCCAGGTCAGGGAACATAGCTAGTTGCAGGTTCAATCCCTGGTCATACTGGAGGCAACTGATCCATGTTTCTCTCTCACATTGATGGCTCTCTCTCTCTCTCTCTCTCTCTCTCTCTCTCCCTTCCTCTCTATAAAATCAATAAAGTTATCCTCAGGTAGGATTTTAAAAATTCCTCATACAAATCTTATGAGATAGGTCCAATTAGTCTCAGAATAATCTTCTATAATAATAGAAGCATAATATGCTAATTAGACTAGACGTCCTTCTGGACCACCTTCCGGACGAAGCGGGGGCTGGGAGGGAAGCCCAGGTCCCGGGTGCTGAAGGGAAGACAGTGCCGACAGCTGGAGGAAGGAAGGCCTACTCTTTCACTAATTTTGTGCATCGGGTCTCTAGTAATAATAATAAAAAAGCACAGAGTTAATTTACTTGTCCAAAGTTGCAAATGTTGTAAGTGGGACAGCCAGGACCTGTACCTCTCTTTATATACCTTCACAGCATTGATTGATGCATATTTCTGATTGCATACTATATGCCAGACTCTGACGTGGACACAGAGATATAGCTTTGAACAAACGAGTTAAAATCCTGGCTTTCAAAGAGCTTCTATTTGTGGGAGGACAAAATAAACAAGTGCATCTGTAATACTTCATATGTGTTAAGTGCATAAAATTAAGTAAGATTAAGGTAATTGGGAGAGTTGGGACACAGCCTATGGATTCCGAGTTTAGACTTCTATATAGTCATTGGGAACAGCCCTATGAATTCAGTGACATTTTAGAGAAAAGACCTGAAGGCTGTGAGAGACTTCCATGTGTCTGCAGTCAAATGAGAAAGTAAGGGAGTGGGAGGAAGCCAAGTAGGGTAGTAGATTAGTAGGGTTCTCTAGGCAATGCTTAAAAGAACATTTTTATCTGCATGAAATGGGAAACTAGTGGAGATTTTTGAGTGAAGAAATAATGCACTATAATAAAACAAAATATAAAAAACAAAGTTAGGAGGTGATTGTAGTTTGTTCAAATGAGAGATGATGATCAATTGTATTAGAGCAAGAATGATCAAACAAAGTCATACACTTATAGATATAACTATAGTATATTTTGAAGTTCACAGGACCTGCCAATGGATTAATTTGGGACTATAAAGTAACAGAGAAGTCAAGGTCTGATCAACAGGAGCGGAAGCACCATTCAGTGAGATAAAGAGGACTGCAGGAGGAAAAGTTTCAGAGGGAAATTATGAAGATTTTATTTGGGGCATGTAAAATATTAACATGCAGGTGTTGAGTGAACAGTCAGTACATGAGATATGGGGAAACAAAAGGGTTCATACCAGTCACTATACTTCATTCTGCAGCAGTTAACTGGTGCCTCCCAAATCTCAGTGGTCCACAGTAAGCACATTTTTGTTTCTCACTCATACCACATGGCCACCTTGGAGCTGGTGAGGTTCTGCTCCACGTTGCTTTGTTTCTGAGACCCAGGCTGACAGAGCAGATCTGCTAACACACTTCCTGTCTCACAGCAGAGGGAAAACACATGATAAATCAGGCATTTGGCTCATAAAGCTTGCAGAGGTGACCAACATAATTTCTATTCTATTTCATTGGCCAAAGCAAATCACCTGGTAAAGTCTGACATTTTTAAAGTGGAGAAATAGAATTCTCATCTAGAGAAGAGGAGAATGACAATTTAATCAACTACAGGGATAAAGGATAGGCATTTTGGCATTATTAGCAAAAAGAGACCAGCTAAAGTCATAGTCTGGATGAGATCACCAAGAAGAACATAGGAAAGCCCAGAAGTTTGATGCCTGGGGCGCTTCAGATTTTAGAGGTCTGGATAAATCAGGAAAATAGTCTGCAATGAAATTGTCAGTAATGTGGGAGGAGAACAGAGCTTGGTGTCCTAGATGCCAAGTCAAAGAAATGCTTCAAAAATGAAAGATTGATCAACAGTGCGTTGATCAAATACACGGAGGACTGGGAACTGACTATTGTATTTAGCAATGTGCAGGTTGTTTGTTACCTTGACAATAGCAGTTTCTTTAGAAGGATGGTTTGAAAGCCTGATTCAAGTGGGTTCAAGAGTAAATGGGTGGAGAGGAAATGGAGTATAAACAGCTCTCTCAAGGAGGTTTGCTATAAGTAACACAGCACAATGTCATCAGCAAAAAGCTTCCCCTCTTCATGGGAGAAAAAGGAATGCAATCAAATCAGCAGAGCAGATTGATAGAAGCTTCTAGTTCTTAAGAAAAGGATAGATGTCCCAGAAACATCAGCGGCCATTTATTTTGTGAACTCTTGGAAGACAGAAGAAATAACTAGAATAACACTTGGGAAATAACACATTTATTTTAAAATGTACTTTTATCTATTTGTTCATTTCAATTTATTCGTATTGACACCAGGCGGTCTTATAATAAATCATTCCTTTACTTGCTTGAAAAACTATCTGTATTCCCCTCCAGTCCTTATATGAGATTTCAATTTTTTCTTCTAAAATAATAGGTATTGCCATTGTTTGTTTGCCTGTTTAGTTGTAGATAGGCACTAGACTCGAGGCCCTAGGGAGATTGAGACAATGACTATCTTGTGGCACACCTATTATTATATATATAATGTATAGTGTTCTCCTAACATGCTAAGTTGACAAATTAAATCAATTCATATTCCAAGTCCTTTGTCCATTTCTGGTCTGGATTTTTCTCTTTGTAGAATTCGTGACTGTTTTCTGGATTTTGATTGTCACAAGTATAAGGACTTTCTCCACAACTGGACAGCTCACAGTGCACACCAGGGGATGCATGTTTGGTGACATCAGCACCTTCACATTATGATGTAATTTTAAATATTTAAATACAATGGGGTAATTGGTTGGTCATCAATCACTTACCAGGAAACTTCCTCATTTTTGTTTTCATGTTTTCTTTATCTCTACTAAATAAGCCAGAAAAGCCAGTCCTAAATTATATAATATTAATAGTAATCAGAGAAAGTATTTCTTGCATAATCTATATATATATATATAAATATATATAAAACCCTAATATGCAAATAGACTGAACAGCAGAACAACTGAGCAACCGAACAACCAGTTGCTATGATGTGCAATGACCACCAGGGGCATGCATGGAATATGTCAGGTATCAGCCACAGCAGGATGGGGGAGCAGGTGAGCGGGGGTGCCAGACCAAGGCGGGGCGCCAGTCTATGTCATTGGGGTGAGCCTCTGGTGGTTACTGAAAATTCTTTGCTCCTGCGTGCCACGATCCCAACTAGCACTCGCACCTGCTTTTGGCACTGGCCTCGCTGCTGGCACTTGAGCTGCTGCTCACACCCACTGCCAGTGCCTGACACTGGTCCCGAACACTTGGCACCATTATGGTGTGCGAGCAGCAGCTGCTGGGCCTGATAGCCCCTGAGGGCTTCTTTTCCTCCCCCTGCTCCTGAGGGCTGATCAGGGCAGCAGCTGCCACTTGCACCCACTGATGGTGCCAGCTCTGCATGTACCTAATGCTGGCGCTGGCCCCAATTGCTCTGCGCTTCAGCAGGTGTGAGCGGGGCTGGCACCATCAGCATGTGGGAGCAGCGGTGGCCGAAGCAGGGTTGCCAGAAAACAGGGGACCAGGGACCATCACAGGAAGGGTCCAGTGGGGCATGGAGTATGGCCCAAGACCCACCCCTGTGCCCATTGCAACCTCGCAGCCCATAGTTCCTTTCAAGTTGCACAAATTCGTGCACTGGGTCCCTAGTCTAGAAATAATTTATTTTCTGTATATATTTTAGAAAGCACTATTGTAAAGGCAGTTGATGTTTGATTATCTGACGTATAGAAAAAAATCATAAACTCTGTGCTTTAGGGTTCAAATTCAAATGTAAAGTGTAATTTGTTATTGTTTTTCCTAAGTATAGAAAGATTTTACTAGACAAATCAAAGACAAAGTGACAATATGTGTTTATTATTCAGAAACGGTGCTGTAGATAACAGTATGAAAGTGATCAATATAACCAGACATTGACAGTGTAAAAACAATTAATTTGATAATTATGATCACTTAGTTGATTCATGCTATAGCAATTTGGTCAGTTTTCAGCAAGAAAACTATATTTTAAAAACTAAAAGAATGAATTAATTAGATTTTGATTAATTCAGTCATGCTAGAAACCATTACCATGATATACCAAATACTGATTTGTGTTATAGTCAAAACATGGTTGAGTTTCCACATAATCTACTTAATATTGATGCAACATCTAAAACTTTTAAAATCTGTAAGATCATGTATTGTAAGATTTGTCAACTTTTCTTTCTGGATATAGAAGATAAGATTTTGTTTTGGTGTATATAGTACTTACCTCTTTGTAACTCACCATTATATTTCTCTTGAGACTTAAGAATTTTTGACCAAGAACTATGGACTGTTGCCTCCTTGAAGTAGCATTAAATATACACTTGAGACTAAGTGGCTGTTCTCTTTCACATTCTGCTATCAGTCATCTGAAAGAGAATGAATAAATGTTGAGTCAGTCTTTCTTTTCTTTTGAATGTTTAAGTTGAACTCTCTGAAGACTTATATGCCTTTAAAGATGTTAGACTCAAACACCTATAATACCAAAGTGAGTTTATTTTGCCACTGTCAATATTTATTTGTTTGTTCTCAGGAACGAAAAGCAAGAGCCCAAATCCACACTCTTCAGAGGAATTGACTTATCAGAATAAATCCTTGGCTTTCCTGATATTGGATTTCAATTTATTAAATAAATAAACCACATCATAGTTAGTTGCTTCTCAGAAGAAAATGTATAAGGCAATGAGAAAAATGAATCATTTTGTGTGACCCATGTAAGTTTGTGAAATGTGAAAGCTATGTGAAATAAATAGCAATGAAAAGGTAAAATGTAGTATTGATATGGAATTTTTGGACTGGAACCCAGATTTTTTGTCCGCCGGAGTCAAAGAATGAATCCACGGACAGAAGGTGGTATAGCAAAGGTGGAGATTTATTGAAGAACAAGTACAGACTCCCATGTGGGGAGAAGGGAAAGATTCTCATAGCACAGACTCCCACGTAGGGAGGAGGAAGAGTCCCACTGGGTTCCCTTTCCCTGTGGCTTATAAAGGCTACAGATCCTGGTGCCTTGACATCCCCTCTGATTGGTCACTGTTCCCTGGACTTGTTACTATAGTAACTCTTGAGCTCAAAGGTTGAACCTCACATGTGAGGTTCTCTCCCCCTCCTTCCTTATTATTTTCCTATTCCCTTGGGGCTTTCTTCTCCTTCTGGATGAAGGGCTTCCTTCCCTTTATTTTGTAAATAAAGACCTTTTGCTGTTCCCATCTCCCCATTCTATGGAAATATACCTTCTGCTGCTCTGCAGTCCTGTGTTTCCTCCTTGGTCCTCTTTATTTCCAAAATTTCTAAAATTTCCTAAAACCTGTCTTTTTCACCCCGAAAATTCCTGTTTCAGTATGTATACAAGATCAAAGTGTGAGTCTGTGTTTGGAAATATATGGCACCAGTTTTTAAATAACTTTTGTGGAATATTTTTCTCAAGTTGAACATATCTATGCATTTGCTTTCTCTCAATTTTTATAGAAGGAAATTGATATTTATAGCCTTAATTGAAAAACTAAGTGAAAGTGTCCTCTTCTAGCAATGGATGCTGCTTTACACTGAAGTAGACAAATGCTTCACCTGAAGATTTCTTATGCTGGACCAAGTTCTACAGGTGGAAAGGAAGGCTCACATAAAAAGGATATTAGAAATCAGATTTTTATTGAATTCAAACTCATGGCCAAACACATATTCAATAAATTCAAAATGTATCTACAGTCCAAAAATGTGGGTCAAGAGCAAATTTGAGAGAGAGAGAGAGAGAGAGAGAGAGAGAGAGAGAGAGAGAGAGAGAGAACATATTGTATACACATTTCAAACCTGGGCCTACATTGAGAAGTCAGTAAGGCAGGCAAGAAGGTCAGTTCAAGCAGATATTATTTTTATTTTGAAAAAAAAAAAAGTTGAGTGTTAATAAAACAGGATTTTTAGGAGAATATAGGCATGCTTAGGGAATTTTTAGAATTGGGGTTCATGGAAAAAAAATACAAGGCTACAGACTGGGAGAAGGTACCCCTCCATAACACAAGGAAGCCAGGTGCATTTACATTTCCATAAGACAAGGAAGCAGCAGCAGGTATCCTAATATATAAAAACCCTGGGTTGTAATGACCAGTAATGATGGAGGCTCAACCAACTGGAAGTCAGTCCTGCAATCAGTTCTGGGTTGCCACAACCCAGCTCTGACTGCTTCTGCTGCAGGTGCAGTGCCCCAGCACTGATTGCTGAGGGGGCTGTGAATCAGGGCCAGAGAGAGGCCTGAAGAGATAAGCAGGGACTGATTCATTGCCTCTGAGGCAGCTTTTGATCAGCACTTTTCTTTCTATTTCTCTCCCAGTCTGGCCAGCAGCCAGGCCTCTATTTCTCTCCAGGTCTCCACCCAGGCTGCTGATCAGCCCCACCGTTTTGATTAGGCCCCGTTGATAGGTCCAGAGACACTGACTGGCATAGGAACTGACCAATCAGAACCAAATGTGGGTGCTGTGAAGATCCAATGGCTGCCTAGGAGGCAGAGCTTCTAACACTGACTGGCATAGATGCTGACCAATCAGAACCAAATTGGCCAGCAGAGGAGGGAAGTTGGGAGTGAGATTAGGCCTGCAGGGGAGGGCAGTTGGGGGCGAGATTAGGCTGGCAGGGGAGAGCAGTTAGGGGCAATCAGGCAGGCAGGCAGAGTGGTTAAGGGTAATCAGGCAGGCAGGAAGATGAGCAGTTAGGAGCCAGTGGTCCTGGATTATGAGATGGGTGTCTGACTGCTGGTTTAGGCCCAATCCCTGAGGGATCCCAGATTGATGGACCAGGATCCCTGAGGGATCTCGGATTGATTGACAGGCCAGACTGATGGACCCCCTTATACACGAATTTCATGCACTGAGCCTCTAGTCTATATATATACACACACATATACACTGAATGGCCAGATTATTATTATCTCTGAACGCATAATAATCTGGCCACTCAGTGTATATCCTATATAATAAAATGCTAATATGCAAATTGTCCCCTCAACCAGGAGTATGACCAGCAGGCAGACTGGCCAACCACCCATGTCCCTTCCCCCTGCCAGGCTGGCTGAACCCCACCCATGCACAAATTCATGCACCAGGCCTCTAATATATATATTCTACTCTGAGTGGCCAGATTATCATGCATTCAGAGATCATAATAATCTGATCACTCAGTGTATATATCTCATATATCATCTATATATAGATGATATCATCTATCTATCATCTATCTATCTATCTCTCTATCATTTATCTTATCTAATAGAGAAGGAATATGCAAATTGACCCTCATGTCATCAAAAAGATGACGGCGGCCATAGCCACAAGATGGCAGCTCCCAATCCCCTCAGCCCTGCTAGAGTCCCCCAGTCCTTTAAGCACTGCTGCTGAGAGCAGACAGCAGGGTGTGGGGACTTCATCGCCATGGCAGTGGTGAAGTCCCTAGGTCCAGCAGACAGAGATCAGACATCAGAGCATGGCGACTTTGTTTGCACGGCAGAAGCAGCGAAGACCCCAGGCCCCACAGACAGAGAGCAG
This sequence comes from Eptesicus fuscus, assembly GCF_027574615.1. Taxonomy (NCBI): domain Eukaryota; kingdom Metazoa; phylum Chordata; class Mammalia; order Chiroptera; family Vespertilionidae; genus Eptesicus; species Eptesicus fuscus. The sequence goes on from NC_072485.1 coordinate 10,550,604, forward strand.
ACAGCGGGACATGGTGGCTTCATTCGTGCAGTGGCGGAGGCAAAGCCCCCAGGCCCGGCAGACAGAGAGTGAACAGCAGTGCGTGGCAACTTCATTCATGCAGCGGCAGCAATGACGAAGCCCCCGGGCCTCACAGACAGAGAGCAGAGAGCAGGGTATGGGGGCTTTGTATCTGCAGCCACAGTGATGTAGCCAGGCCCTTCAGAGAGCAGAGAACCATGGAGAGTGGGCCTAAGCCATCAGTAGGACATCCCCTGACGGCTCCTGGATTGGAGAGGGTGCAGGTCGGGCTGAGGGACCCCGCCCCGCCCATGCATAAACTAGGCCTCTAGTACATCTTATCTAATAAAGACAGAATATGCAAATTGACCCTAACTCTGCAATAAAGATGGTGGCTCCCACAGCCAATAAGGAGGGAATATGCAAATCGCCGCAATAAGGTGAGAGGCAGAAGGCAGCTCTGGCCAGAGCGAAGGCAGTGCTGGCAGCCAGGGGAAGGAAGGAAGGCCTATTCTTGCACAAATCTTCATGCATTGGGCCTCTAGTATATATATAAATATGTCTGTGTGTGTGTGTGTGTGTGTGTGTGTGTGTGTGTGTGTTTGTGTGTGTGTGTGTATACTAGAGGCCCAGTGCACAAAATTCATGCACGGAGGAGGGGCGTGACCCTCAGCCCAGCCTGCACACTCTCCAATCTGGGACCCCTCAAAGGATGTCCAACTACCCATTTAGGCCCGATCGGGCCTAAACGGGCAGTTAGACATCCCTCTCACAATCCAGGACTGCTGGCTCCCAACTGATTGCCTGCCTGCCTGCCTGATTGCCCCTAACTGCTTCTGCCTGCCAGCCTGATCACCCCCTAACCACTCTGCTGCCAGCCTGATTGATGCCTAACTGCTCCCCTGCCAGCCTGTTTGCCCCCAACTTCCCTCCTCTGCCAGCCTGGTCACCCCTAACTGCCCTCCCCTGCAGGGTTGATCACCTCCAACTGCCCTCCCTTGAAGGCCTGGTGCCTCCCAACTGCCCTCTCCTGCTGACCATCTTGTGGTGACCATCTTGTGTCCACATGGGGGCAGGATCTTTGACCACATGGGGGCAGCTATATTGTGTGTTGCAGTGATGGTCAATCTGCATATTACTCTTTTATTAGATAGGATAGAGGCCTGGTGCATGGGTGGGGACTGACTGGTTTGCCCTGAAGGGTTGGGGTTCCCTTGGGGCATGGGGCAGCCTGAGCAAGGGGCCTATGGTGGTTTGAAGGCCAGCCATGCCCCCTGGCGACCCAAGAGGAGGCCCTGGTATCTGGTATTTACCTTCTACAATTGAAACTTTGTAGCCTGGAGCAAAGCCAAGCCTGCTGCTTGCTCTATGGCCAGCAGCGATTTCTGTTGGAGTTAATTCACCTTCTATAATTGAAACTTTGTAGCCTTGAGTGGAGGCTTAGGCCGGCAACAGGAGGCTCAGAAAGCTTGGCTTCTTTTGTTACCGAGGAAACCCTCCCGCTCTCAGTGGCTGTAGCCATCTTGGTTGGGTTATTTGCATATTTGCTCCTGATTGGCTGGTGGGAGTGGCTTAGGCATAGCGAAGGTGTGGTCAGTTTGCATATTACTCTATTATTAGGTAGGATATATATATGAACCAAACAGTTCTAGAAGCACATTGAAAATGTACTTTAAGAAATATGGAACAATTAAATGTTATTTCAGCTTTTAAATATACAATATCAGCTTTTTTTTTAAAGTGTGAGATAAGTTCAAGTATAATTGATGTGTTTTTTTTTAATTACAAGAAGATAGACGTAGCCCTGGCTGGTATGGCTCAGTGGATGGAGCGTCGGCCTGGGGACTGAAGGGTCCCAGGTTCAATTCTGGTCAAGGGCATATACCTTGGTTGCGGGCACATCCCCAGTAGGAGGTGCGCAGGAGGCAGCTGATCGATGTTTCTAACTCTCTATGCCCCTCCCTTCCTCTCTGTAAAAAATCAATAAAATATATATATATATAAAAAGAAGATAGATGTACATAAACAATTATTCTAAACTTGAAAATTTCTAGTATGTATTTGCCAAAGTATATTTATATATTAGTAAATTTGAGATGATGGATATTTACATTGATAGTATTACTATAATGTGGATGTTCTTCATAAAAGAATTAAAACTCAGTCTAACATTTTGCAATGCATAGCATTTCCTAAGAGTTTGAAAATGCACTCAGTGAAAATTCAAAAGTCCTGGTTGGTATCTATTTCATACTTTTTATTCCCACTAGTTGAGTCCCAAAGTAGTCGGGAATAGCAAGCAAATGCAGTTTTTTTATAGGAATTCCTTGGCTATTACATGGTCCTTTACACTAACAGCTTGAAAGGGTAGTATTTTAGCTGTTTATGTTTCTATTAACATTAATTGCTACTTCTATTTACTGTAACACTAACCAGATTTTGTGATTTATTTTTAAAGAAAAATTTATTTTGAGAAAAGATTTAAAAGATAAATACTATGATGACCAATATTATCTTCTGCTAACTTGTTAAAAGATTGTGTACTAGATAATAAATCATATTTTTGTGGTAAATTTATTATAATTTTATGGTAAATTATAATATAGTAGAGGAAATAAAAGCTAATTTTTCTAAAAAAAAAAACAAAACCTTAATGTTCTTCACGTTCATGTTTTATTTTTTAACTAGGAATAAGAAAAAGACAATGAACACCACATCCACTGATGATCCGAAAAGTCCTGTGGCTCAGAATTTTTATACTGTTGAGTTAAGCAGCAATGACAGATTTGGAACATGTATAAAACACAGCTCAGGGCTAAAAATGTAATTCTGTGGACGCTAGGAGTGAAGGAAGCTAGAAATAATAAAATAGTCTACAACGTCAATTATACCATCTAATCAAAGTTTGCATTACAATAAAATAATGTTGCTCTCCTTTTAAAATACAATAGAAGAAGCAACACTGGGCCCTATTTTGCTACTTAAGAAATTGCATTTTATTTGCAAATTTGAAATCATCAGCATAAAATTTGTTACCTAGTTGAGGGTAAGTTTCTAACTATTTCCTCTACCTTTGTATAAGATTGAATACTGACTTACCTCAAGCCCTTGCTGAACAAGCAGATAGATTTGTGGTGTGAATGTGAAAAATAAGCATGCATTATTCTAAGGCATGTTTCAAACCACGGAGTATGGCAGAAGGAAATTATTGGGTTTTACTTTATAGAAAGGATATAACTAAAAGTTGTTTGTAAATCATTTTACTTTTGCAAGGCAATTTTCAAACATACCTCACAGTCTGCTATTTTAGTTGTACCTTCTTTCTACCCATATCACACTAGGAGTAGAAAATATTTCCCATCACCTATCACACTAAAGCATAATACTCCTTTGATTTCATGGGAATTTTGTGGTGATATTAATTGTCTAGGTCATGACTTTCTCTTAATTCACCTCACCTCACAGTTCCAAGTACCACTGCTATGCTGAAGGCTAATGTTATTCTCTACTAGTGTTCCCGTTGCAGGAAAAAATCCTTCAATAGGATTTCCTGCTGCACTCTATCCCGCCTCAGCTCTGCCCTTGTCACCCGCCCCGCCTTCTCCTCCAGCCCGTCTGCTTTTCCCTTCGCCCCCGGCCCTGACTTCGCTCCTCCCTTCTCCTCCTCCCCCCTCCCCCCCCGGCTTGCTTGCTTCTTCGAAGCTTTACTCCCTTCTGCAGCTCTTGGCTTCTTTCGAAACTGTCTTGATATGCAAATTAGCCGCCATCTTTGTTGGGGTAATTTGCATACTCATCCTGATTGTTTGGTGGGCGTGGCTTGGCTGGTGGGCGTGGCTTATGTGTAGCGAAGGTGCGGTCCATTTGCATATTTGTCTATTATTAGATTAGATACTAAATTCTAGACTCATCTAATCAGATAATTTTGAAGACCTTTATCAGGAATTCTCACAATAAATTAAAAGTTGCAGAAATGCAGAAATACATTTACTCTCTTTCTCCCACCTATAAAGCTTACGTGAATAAAGGTCACCAGTACCCATCAGATAACTTTAAATAAACCTTTCCCTTTCTTCTCTGGGAAAGAAAATGGACTCCAACTGATCCATCTACTCCAACTCCATAACGAGCTCCTATCCCTCTCTTCAGTCATAACACTTTGGTCAATACATGGTGTGGGTATATGAACCAGGCCTGACCTGAACACAGAATCCCCTGACTGCTAGTGTGCATAGGTATGGAGGTGGGAAAAAGGGGGAGGATGGGATGCTGAAAGTCAGAAACATCCACAGGAATTTCCTGGAATGTTTGAAAAAAGAGAACTATTCTGAAAAATGACCACATAAGGCTAGAGTGACTGACCACCAAAGAAGTTGAAGGAAGAAGAGAGATAAAGTGGGTACAGCATGCTGATGACACATTAGATGCATCCCTGGAATTAGCAGTTGTTTATATGAGAAGTTTTATAACTTAAAGCATTAGAAGTTATTGATTTGCCTGCTCTTTCACTTCCTGGAACACGGACTTAAGGCAACCAGTGGCTGTGTCTTATTCATCTTTGTATTTATCATACTTGGTCAACTCTTTGTTCCATTGAACCTGTTCAAAAATTTTTTGAATGAAAGAATGAAATTTTTTTTTGAATGAAAGTAAATAAACAAAAGTTTTTCAAAAGATTTAAGTACATAGAGAAATAAAATGAAGCATGACTGTTTCCTCATAGTTAATGCTAGAAAACAAATTTATTTTGAGTGTCATATTTTACAGGTACATAAAAATGAACATTTTACCTCTGAATAATAAGGGTATGAGTTTGACCTTAGAAGAAAAGAATAATGAATGCCTGGCATCGTGGCACTATGTCCCATAGAACAGGATTCTGATCACATATCTCATTTAAAATTTCACTCAGTAAGAGTCATATGAAGAACTAGCATGAAGGTCTTGAGAAATAGATCATGTGGTCTGGTCATAACTACAAATGAGTTATCAAAGACATGACTGTTTGGTATTTCTGGGTTGTTGCTATAGATACAGGATAACTGCAAATAGAAATGAATTTTCAGAGGCTCTGGAAATTGGGGATAAAAGTCACCTTCAGGAAGCCCCGCTTAGTGTTGCATGTCCCTTAGTCACCTTACCCACACTTAGACATTCAAAAGAGTGAGACGGCTCCGTGGCTTGAGTTGGGCTCTCACAGTCTCCATTTCTCTATTTCTCCTATTCTCAAACTGCCCTATACTTATTCCAACCTCTCCGAGTATTATTTTATTCCTAACTCCTAAACCACTATCATTCAAAGGACAGACTCTAGGACTGTGCTTGTCCAATAATCTAAATTGTAACGTGATAATCATTTCTGCGGAGAAAATGGTGTATGTTCTTATTTGAGAAATATTTTGTCAATCCTAATATAAATATATGTTTGGATTTTCTTTTAAAATTAAATTTTGTGGTATATTTTGACAGTCACATTTCAGTTTTATCATGTAATTTATCATCCAAACTTGGACATCTTTGATAGTGTTAGGGAGTGCTTAATAATTGTCCTAGGATAGCAGGTGTAAACTGGGACTGATCTGAGCAAAGTGAAACACATGGCCATCCTTTTAAAGATTCACCTGGACTTAATATTTGTGCAAAGCCTGAGAAAGGGATCAAAATAATTTTTTCCACATGGATTGCCAATTCTACCAACATGAATTCTTGAACATTTTTCTAATGATCTTAATGATATCATTATCATATATCAAGTTTTATATATGCTTGGGATTTTTCTTATGCTTCATTCTTTTCATCTACTCATATCCTGAATTACTGTACCTTTATAAGGAGTCTGTGGTTGGAAGGAGAACATCTTGACTTTATTATTTTTCTTCAAAATTTTCTTGGATAATCTGAACTCTTCCCTACAGAGTTTCGATCTCACTGGTCAAATTCTACATGAGACATACAATTGGGATTTGTTTGGAATTGCATGAATGAGCAAAAAAAATATGAGAATTAAAATATTAAAAATATATACTCTCTCTAGGAACACAATATAGCTCTCTATTTATTTAGACCTTGTTGGATGATTTTCAAATACCTTTTTATAATTTCTTCATAATGATTATACAACTCTTTTGCTCCATTTACTACTAAGAAATGAGGTAATTTTATTGACTTTTTTCATTTATAAAATTAAGTTATATGCCATGTAAATTAATTTTATAAATGTTGGTTTCTAACATTTAGGTATAAAACTGAATTTGAAAAGTTAGTCATATGTAGAGTACTCTTGCTGAATTCTTGTAAACACTCTGTCTTATTTGACTTGTGAGTATTCTTTATATATCCTGTGTACAAGTCCTTTATGAGGGTTGTGTTTTGCAAATAATTTCTCCAAGTTTGTGGTTTGTCTTTATTTTCTTAACACTATTTTTCAAAGAGAAGTTTTTATTTTTTAATTGGCTTTTTCCTCTTTTATGGGCATACTTTTTGTGTTTCATATAAGGAATCTTTGACTCATCTTTAAAACGAAAGTAACATAACCCAACCCTCAAGGGGTTGCTACAATGATTCAATGACATAATTATTTGAAACTCTTAGTCCATCCCTTAGGCACACAGTAAGTGTTCATTAACTGGTTGCAACATGCTTTCTTGTATGTGAGTTTGCAAAACCTAATAAGGCATATTGAACATACTAAAGCTAAATATATGTTAATGTCTCTTATATGAACCTTAACTCATACAGTTAATGACTTCTGGGATGTACATATTCTGTGATTTAATAATACTTTCTATAAAATGTGTTCTCTGCACTGACATATATTTAAATGGCATGTTGTATATGAAGCAGTTTTCTGAGTCAATATTTTTATTAGAAGGTTATTTTGCTAGAGCCAGTGATATAGTATCAAGTTAATGTGACAAATGATAAATTTGGTGGGAATGCAAGTCTAAAAAATGCAATTTGTCTCGGAACTGCATGATACCTATGTCATAAAAGCTGTTAAAATGGCAACACATACATCTGAGAGTATAAGAGGCCTCTGAGACTTGAGTATTAGGAACTGCTAAACAGTTAAAAATAAATCATAGAAGTGTTGTACTTACATTCTTCCTTTGTGCTTATATGATAGACACCGAGGTATTGGGAATCCATGAGGGAAGGTAATAAAGGAATTAAAATTTTGAACCACATAGTATTCAAAGGAGCATTTACTCTACTTGCTAAATATTCATTATAAAATGGAAATCCCCCTAAACAACCTGAGATCATATTATTTATCACAAATGATGCTATTAGCCTAGAAGATGATAGGTTGGGTCTATTGATAAGAATTAGGTCTCTTCTGCAACCTCATCTAGCCCCAAGCAGAAAGCATCTATTTGTGTGGCTTTCCTGATAATCTCTGAGTACTACTTATTATATTTACTACATTGGTTGAAGTAAATTTTTACCACTAAACTTTGGCCATGAAACAGAATCTTAAACTTTTGAGATTAACTCTGTGAACAAGGGCAGCCTTTGTCAGGGAGTGTAGAGTCTACAGTCTCTGACAACATAGTTATCAAAGGCTAATACTGATTAACCTGCTAACAGGACCCACACTAATTCCCTTGTGTGGGTCAAAGTCCTATCCTATACATTCCCTCTACATTTCCTACAATTTACTTCACTCTGAAAATGCATAATTCTCATTATGGCCAAGATTCAGGAACAGGTGTGATTGGAGGACTGACTGAAGCATGTAATGCATATAATAGTTGCAAATTTGTGTTGTGACATAGAAATTTAGGCAAGTTGTTTAAGTTTTAATATTCTCATGTGCAGGATCAGAATAGTGCCTACCTCGTCCACTTATTCCAAATATGAACGAGGTGAAGGATACAAGGTGGCCTGCACACCATTGGTGTGCATAAAATCATTCTCCCAGCATGCTTGGGAAACAGTGCATCTTCCATAAGCTGTCAGTGACATCTGACCTCCTGCACTGACCTTCTGGTACTTCAGACTTCTGACTAAGGAAATATTCTGGCGCATCTTTAAGTTGATATTCAAGTTCTGCGTTGATGGAGATTGTAGTTGTGTACCACATTTCCCTTTGTGTGTTTTCTAAATATGAAAGCATGATGAAATGTATCTAAATATATGAAATGAAATAAAGGATACAAGGTGGCCTAAAAACAGTATTGATAAAAACAATGACTGATAAATTGATTAAACTTATTCTAATATCTCCCAGTATACCACATTCAGAGTAAAAACACTTTCAGATGCTTCACTAATTTCCCTTTTGATGAAGTATTTACAACTTTAACTTTAACATCACATGTTCTTCGACTCCAGAGAAATCAACATATAACTGACCATGTTCGAAAACAGGTCCAGGTAGGAATATTCCTACTCTGTCTAGAGCAGTGGTCAGCAAACTCATTAGTCAACAGAGCCAAATATCAACAGTACAACGATTGAAATTTCTTTTGAGAGCCGAAAACCGACTTCTGAGCATGGGCCACGAAGTTTCAATCGCACTGTATGTGCTCTCCCGCCTGTGGTTTTTTGTGGAAGAGCCACACTCAAGGGACCAAAGAGCCGCATGTGGCTGGTGAGCCGCAGTTTGCCGACCACTGGTCTAGAGTGTGTCCTGTGATTTATAAATAGTCATTGCAAATGCTGGCATCATGGGAAAATGTCTTTGAATTAATTTAAATGGAGGCCAGTGTCAGATGGGGACAAGTCAGTTCTTGGAATCAGAACGACCTCTCCTTCAGCAGATCCTGTTAATACTTCAGCTTTGAGAAATACATGTGTGCGATTGGCACCAGTGAGAGTGCACGAGTCAACATTTGTTTTTAAATTGCCAGTGCGTGTCATATGTATCTGCCAGTCAGTGGGTCAGCCAGACTGTCGGACGGAAGGACGGTTGGTCACTTAGCCTATATATATATAAATAATAGCCTAATTGATTTAAAATAGTTCTGAAACTTATCTTGGTATGGCAGGAGGTAGTTGGATGTATTCATTTTAAAATTGAACTTGGAGGTGTTAATCATTTTGTAGTGACAAATGGATAAAGGGGAGAATTGAGCCTTTCTTGACAACTCATCCTTTTGAAATACTGACACAATTACTTGCAAACCACCCCACATCTCCCTGAGAAAAATGTACCTGCTTCTGTACTTCTGCACATTAAGAACTAGCCCTGAGCAATGTTAAAAAGCTTTCATAGAAATTCTGAAGTGAACTATAGTTTGAGATAACAGAAAGCCTCTTGATTTTCTGACTTCCTAAAATTTGTAAAGAAAAACACTTCAAACTGGCAACATGGGTACAAAAATAAGATGCCACTAGAACAAAGAATGAATTCATTTTCTCTTTGGGTTTTGCTTATAGTATTTATAATCAATATATTTGCCTCTCCCTCTATACTATGTTTCAAGAGAAAGGTTCCCTTCTAAACAAAACTTATTTTACTAAAAATATCACACATGTGCCTATAGCAAATTAACACGAATTTCCTAGAGTGTGACAAGCACAGTCATTAGCAGCAATGTATTCAAATATATGGGTGAAGTGATTTTAAAAACTACCAGGCAAATAGAAAGCTTTGAGTGAGGACAATACGTTTCCCACTTTCCTTGATCCCCTATTAAATGTTATATCTTACATTTTGGAATCTTCTATCCTACCTAATAAAAGAGTAATATGCAAATTAGCCATCACTCCGCTACACCCACAAGCCACGCCCACCAGTCACACCCACCAGCCAATCAGAGCAAGTATGTAAATAAACCCAACCAAGATGGTTACAGCCACAGAGAGCACAAGGGACCTTGGGTTTCCCAGGCAATGGAGGAAGCCAAGCTTTCTCCTGCGCTTCTCAGCCTCAGCCTCCACTCAAGGCTACAAAGTTTCAATTATAGAAGGTAAACAAATCCAAACAGAAATGGTGGCAGCCACGGAGCGAGCAGGAGGCTTGGCTCTGCTCCAGGCTACAAAGTTTCAATTGTAGAAGGAAAATAAATTCCAGATACCAGGGCCTCCTCTTGGGTCACCAGGGGTTGTGGCTTGCCTGCAAACCACCACAGGCCCCTTGCTCAGGCCGCCCCACTTCCTAAGGAAACACCCACCCTGATCCAGGACATCCTTCAGGGCAGACCAGCTGGCCCCCACCCATGCACCAGGCCTCTATCCTATCTAATAAAAGAATAATATGCAGATTGACCATCACTCCAACATACAAGATGGCTGCCCCCATGTGGTCAAAGATCCTGCCCCCATGTGGACACAAGATGGCCACCACAAGATGGCCAGCAGGGGAGGGCAGTTGGGAGGCACCAGGCCTGCAAGGGAGGGCAGTTGGAGGCGATCAACCCTGCAGGGGTGGGCAGTTAGGGGTGACCAGGCCGGCAGAGGAGGGAAGTTGGGGCAAACAGGCTGTCAGGGGAGCAGTTAAGCATCAATCAGGCTGGCAGCAGAGTGGTTAGGGGATGATCAGGCTGGCAGGCAGAAGTGGTTAGGGGGTGATCAGGCAGGCAGGCAGGCGATCAGTTGGGAGCCAGCAGTCCTGGATTGTGAGAGGGATGTCTGACTGTCCGTTTAGGCCCGATCCCGTTTAGGCCAGTCGGACATCTCTCAAGGGGTCCCAGATTGGAGAGGGTGTAGGCTGGGCTGAGGGACACTCCCCTCTGTGCACGAATTTCATGCACTGGGCCTCTAGTAAGTATATAATACAGTATTATTAACTATAATCACTGTTGTATATTAGATTCAAGAATTTAATCATCTTAAAATATTAGATTCAAGAATTTAGTTATCTTAATAATCTTTAGACCAACATCTCCCTATTTCTCCCCCAGCTCCAAAGCCCTGGAAACCAAAGTACTACTCTCTGGTTCTGTGAGTTAGGCTTTTTAATATTACATGCATAATGGAGATCATATGGTATTTCTCTTTCTGTGTCTGACTTATTTCACTCAGCATAATTTCCTACAGGTTCATCCATCTTGTCACAATTGACAGAATTTTCTTCTTATTTATGGCTAAATAATATTCCACATACCATATGTATATTTTTTATCAATTCCTCCATTGACAGAGACTTAGGTTGTTTCAATATCCTAGCTATGGTGAATAATGCTGCAGTGAACCATGGAGTGCAACTATCTCTTTAAGACATGGATATTATTTCCTTTGAATATATACTTACAAGTGATATTGCTGGATCATGTGGTAGTTCTATTTTTAATTTTTCAAGACAATTCCTTACTGTTTTCCATAATGGTTGTACCAATTTACATTCCCACCAACACAGCATGGGAGAAAATATTTGCAAATCATATATTTGATAAGAGGTTAACATTAAAAAATATAAGGAACTCATACAGAACAAGAGCAAAAACAAATAACTCAACTTTTAAAAAATCGACAAAAGACCTGAATAAATATTTTTCCAAAGAAGATATATAAATGATCAACACATATTTGAAAAGGTGCTTAATATCACTAATCATGAGTAAAATGCAAATCAAAACTGTGAGCTATCACCTTACAGCTGTTAATATGGCGATTGTGGAAAAGATAAGAGGAAATAAGTGTTGGTGAGGGTGTGGAGGACAGGGGACCCTGGCACACTGATGAGGATGTAAATCAGAACTTTTAGCATCTAACCAGAAACACTTGTGTGGTGATCTTGACTTGAAATTATAAGAGCCCATTTTGAAACATAGAAGGCAATTGACTTCTCACATATGAAAGGACCAAAATATTTCTTTTTGTAGACAAAACCCAATCTGATTCTCAGTCAAGATACTTATTGCCATTCATTACCTCTTATTATTTTTATTCTCTTGGTACCCTGATCTTCATTAGGAAGCAGCACTGATATCACTTGGGGGACCCCCCTGTTAGTATCTGGGAACACATGCTTGTGAGACATATTTGCCAGTTTTATCATAAGGTTGGTGAGAATACTAGCATGGGTAAAGTAAGAAAATTACATATTAGAATTCCTGGCAAATAACAAAGGCCCAACACTAAATGAGACTATTACTTTTATTGTTATTTTTACAGATATATAAAAAAATAAATGACAAATAGCATGACTCTGATTATATTTTTAGGTAAATATCAGGGCTGAGGCTCTAGTGGAGATCATTTACCCCCTTATGAAATTGCATATCTGTTATTATCTTGCTTAAATGAAGTAATCTTAAAAACTTCCAGTCAGGTACAAGTTTAAACAAAATTATGTCATAGGACAAAGTTTGCCTTTTATGCTCCTCATTCCTTTCTTCTCCCTCACCAAGCACATTTTTTCTTCACAAATACCCTGCTTTCAATACTATTACTGGGCCCTTGACTTGTAAATTGAAAATAAATGAGACATTCACTAAAACTATAGTTATGAAAACTAAGTCAAGTTTATCCATGATTTAGAGTATTTTCATAACAAAAGAACAAAAGTTGAGGACCATCCTCAATCCAGTGAAATAAATCCACATTGTCATGTTATGAACATGGGCTTTTGCACTGGGACCTGTCTGAGGAGAGCCACAACTCTTCTAATTATTGAGAGTGACCTGGGACAAGGTTCTTAATTTCTCTGAGCTCCAGACTGTAAATCTGTGAATTGGGGAAATAATGCCTAACTCATACAGTTGGTGAGAGGATTAAGATGGGTAAAATAAGCAAAGCACATATTAGAATCCCTGGCATATAACAAATGCTCAAAATCATAAAATGGGGCTATTGTTACCATTATTATTGTTGTTCTATTAAATAAAACATCATTATTACACCTATATCGTATTTTAGGAAAATATTAGAGGACAGGGCTCTACTGGAGCTTCAGGTTTTCAGCACCTCTACCTTATATTGGCTTGGTCCTCTCCTTCCTGGGATTATCCCAGGTCAAGATCACATCAGAATGGTAGCAAGCCACACCAGGCATCTTCTGACACCTGTAATCCACTCTCAAGGATTTAGTAAGGCAATGAACTAAGAAAAAATACACCTAGAGCTGGAGGACAATGGGTTCAATAACAAAGAGTTCATTTGTATTTGAATGACTCTTTCAACCAGGGTGCCTGTGTGTGAGTGGAAGGATGAAGAAAACAAATTGAAGCAGAGATTCCTCAGCTATCCAATGGCACCTTAGAGGAAAGTAAGAGACAGCAAACTCTATAGTGTAGTCACATTGGTGCTGCACAAGTGCCAGTGCTACTTACGCTCATTCCATCGCCTCTTCTTCACTCAGTCAGCAGGGTTGAGCCTGAGCTAGTTACCTCCCTCTGCAGCCCCTTTCTCGGGCTTCCACGAAACTTCAGAACTGGCTTCCAGGCTGCTCTTGAAACTTTATAACTGGATTCCAGCCACTTCTCTTTTTTTTTCCCCACGAAATTTTATTTAATTCAATATTTGCCTCCCCTTTGACTCATCTTATCTGTGACTCATTTAAATGACTGCCTCATGAAAGACGCAGCCCACATCTCTCTTTTATTTCCATTTGCACCTACTATGCTCATTGCCTCACTTTCAGTTAACTATAAGCACTGCATACTTTCAACTTGCTTTCCTCCCTTTTGTTCTGTTCTAGACATTTCGCCAATCTCTATGTTAAACCAACTTCTTTTCTTTTCGTGCCATCTCTCTGAGAAATTCCAGTTGTAACCAAAGTCTTAACCTCCGTGCACACAATGGTCACATCAACGTCCCACACCGTTCTTTGGTGCTGACTTTAGTTATTCAGCTTCCGTCTTGCATTGGTTTCATGTCAAAACCAATATTACCTTTCAAACTTGATGTGATAGTATTTAACTCTAGGTCCATTTCTCTCCAGAACATTGTTTCATAATGCAGTGTGGGAGTTATGATGACACATACTGGAAAAAAGGCGCTGACATTTATCAACCTTGTCACCAGATAAGGTCTGATTTACTGTAATTAAGTTTGGGCTGTACTGAAAATGCATTTTTTAAATATAGGGGGGATACTTAACTCCTCTATTAATTCCAAACACCCAGAGCGCTGCTGCACCGTCACTGATGTGAATTTAGGTGTTTTAAGCTACCGTGAATATAAAACTGGAAAAGATTTATGGGCAATAAAAGGAAATGTGCTCGTAATTCACAACTGGCCTGGGAGACCCTGGCTCTGCTTTGGAGCCACCAAGACAGTTCATTAGTTTCACTAGACAGCCCTGGAATTGAAACAGAATGGTCAGGCATCACTAATGTGATTAAGGCTCTTGATTTCGCAGTTTTTAAAAAAATAGATTAGTTGACCCAAATGTGATTTCAGAGCTTTTCTTCTGTATCTACCAGGGGTCAGTAACCATTTGTTGACAAGAGATAGGGTAACCTTGAAATGTTATCAACAACTAAGGTTACAACTCTCAGAAAGCTCTTGTGTGCTTATTTTTCTTCCGCATTGGAAATAAAAATCCCACTGGCACATTGAAAACCATTGTTTGAAATGATGAAATAGATCTATTTATTTGGTCAAAACAACCCACATTCATTTTCACATAGTGAATCACCATCTACTCTCACTCTCTTTTGAACGTGTGATGAGGCAACCAAATGCAATTTAAGAAAGTTGCATAAGTTAAAATACCACTCATTTTACAACAACGGCATGTTTCACACATGAAAAAAAAAAAACTTGAATTTTATTAATACCTTTGTGTTCTTTTTTAATATATTTTTATTGATTTCAGAGAGGAAGGGAGAGGGGGAGACAGAGAGAGAGAAACATCAATGATGAGAGAGAATCATTGATCAGCTTCTTCCTGCACACCTCACACTGGGGGTCAAGCCCACAAGCTGGGCATGTGCACTGACCAGGGATCGAACTGTGACCTCCTGGTTCATAGGTTGACTCTCAACCAGTGAGCCATGCCAGCCAGGCTATTTGTGTTGTTTTTAATAAGCTGCACAATACCCTATTTCTACTCAATTCTGCTAATCTATTTCCATTAATTTTCAATGATCAGAACTACAAGAGTCATGACTATAACAAGCGTGCCCTTGGTATTTACTAAATGAAATCTTGTAGGATCCATGTAAGACTAAATTTCCATAGGTTGCCAGAGAATTTAACCCACAGTGATATGGTGATAATCTGTGCTTCCCTCTCCCCTCCCCCCCCAAAAAAAATTGTACTGGAAGTGAGATATGAAAAACTCTGACCTACTAGAATTTGAATAGTGATATGTAAACCACTCCTACTTGTAGGCTGTGTAGTATAATAAAAATTTCTCACAGAGAGAGAATTTATTCTACAACCCCCCCAAAAAAGATTATAAATTATTTTAATTTGCTAAGGGATACATTTTCTACCATGCGAATGTGAATGATAAAGTCATTGAATTCACTTTAATTAAAAAAAAAACATGTGACCTTATACAGAGAATATGGAGTCATCTGAGAGATAAACCAGAGGGGTGAACAAACAAGCTCTCACAGAAATCAGTGGCAAAGGTGGAACTATAGGCCGGGACGCCATAATTACTGCTCACATCGCCTTTTTCCTTTCATATAATTTTTTTTTCAGTAGTCCTTTGGCATTCACACATTTATTATTAGCTCTCTTGATTCTTTGAAAGCAGCAATGATATTCAGTAATTTGTAGTTTTACTTTTTGTTTTTGAAGTAGGATTGAGTTGTCCACATGATAAGATTGCTGTGCATGAGGGAGTCACCATCTATTGAAGGGGACACCTAATAGCCCATAGGCCCAGGCAAACCCCAGCCCCTACCTCTCTTAACAGCACGTACAGCACAGGTCCTGATAGTCCCAAACAGTGGTGATGATGAGCTAGGAAAGCCACGTCAATATTAGTGCAGTAGGAAGTACTTATAGGGTATGGATCCAAACTCATGTTCCTAAGCCCATAGATGTGAAATAGTCAACCCACTGACTAATAAGAATCCGATCAGACAAGGCTAAAATCAGATCACCAAGCTGGCACAATATAGATAGATGTGACAGGAAACTCTACCCTTCGGCATCAGCCTTGACTTTTATGATCCTAAAGAAAGAACATCCGAAACTACTTGTCACGCTTTGAAAAATTTGTTTATCTCTCCAAAAAGAAAAAGGAAAAAGTACCCTTATATGTTTGAAAACCACTACTCAATAATTTATTTCAAAGAAGCAGAAAAGAACTGTCCATGTTGTGGAAGTATTCTAAGCTTTGAGAGATAGTGACTCAACTTAAGATCTAGAGTTCCCCGGAACTGGTACAAACTAAAAAAAAAAAAAAGTCCAAATGTGACAAGGTGTGCCCTTCCTTTTGATCAACACTTGGAAAAAAATTCCTAGACTAGAATACAGCAATTGCCCTGGATTTTATCGCCCAAATCTAAAACAATAGAACACAGGATAGGCAGGGAAGGAAACACTCTTTTAGCATAATACAGTCCAAATGGCAAGCTAGAAGGGGTCATGATCTTGAAACAAACCCACAAATAGAACAACAAGAACTAAGCTCTGTGGGAGCTATCTGATTTACTAAAATGCCTTGGCTCTAAAATTATGTTTCTACAATACATAGTATTCATTTATTTTTTATATCAAATTACATTAATTCATTTGACCTTTCCTTCAGTTCACTATTCTCTCTTCTATCACTCAACTATTGAGTTCATCTAGCAAATTATTATTAAAGTTCTATTTTTCACTTTTCTAACTTCCATTTGGTTCTTTATGATAGCTTCTATTTATATATTGAGATTTTCTAATTTTTTTTCATTTGTTTAATAAGAATTTTTAACCACTTGCTAAAATATTTTTATGACAGTTACTTTAAAATCCTTTTCTTATAATTCCAGCATTCCAATGTTTTTATCAATTAATTGTCTTTTCTCATTTAAGTTGTCATTTTACTGGTTCTTGGCATGATGGATAATTTTTTTATCCTAAATATTTTTTCTATAATGTTTAGAAACTCTGAGTCCTACTGAATTTTTTGTTATTATTTTAGCAGTCAGTCACCCTGCACAGGTCTCATTCTACGTTTGTGGGCTATGTTTTCCATTTAATCTGATTTTTAGAGCCTTTGTGTCACTATGTTGGTCTGCTGGGTTTATCTTATACCCTTGTTGGCTCCCATTGGTCCCACCTGGTACAGCTTAAGGGGTAAAAAGAGGTTCCCCAGTCTGGGCAAGCTGGTGCCTCTAGAAGGGGGAATGGAGCCCCTAGCCATGAACATAAAGCACTTCTGAGGCACGTACTGGTGTGCCCTCCTGCCAGGCTCTGGTGCAGGAGGGCAGCCTCAGGTCCACAGGGACCAGGAGGCTTTCTAGGCTGAGTGCTGTTCATGTCAGAATCCTCCTTTCCTGTCTCTCCCCCTGGGTGGCCTGACGACTCAGGTGGCAGAAGGAAGTGTCAGGCCCAACAGGAAAGGACAAGGCCACCAGGCTGTGTCCCTTATTGGAGTGGGAGCTCATTGCCAGTCCCTCAGCCACAGGGTGTCTTTGAGTCAGGGAGGCAAGTTTTCTACAACTCTACAATCACAACAAGTAATGATCTCTTTCTTACATTGAAATGCATTCATAATTTTCATCTAACACACAAATAATTTTAATAAAATCTTCAAGGAGTTGCCTAAACTTTTAAAATGGAAATAAAAGTTGGCATCTATAATAATAACCCAGTGTTATCTTATATTTAATGCTCCCGGCATACCCAAGGGAGTCAAACAGTTATCATTTTTGTAATTAAATCTCTTCCACGTATTTTCCAAATTTAGGTATCACAATGAAGTTCATAGAATTTCTTTTGGACATCTAAAACATGCAAGTTCTTACTAGAATTGCTCATGGAAAACTAAAATTCATGGTATGTTCTAAAAATAACTACTGCACCTGGTGCTTTCTGTGTATATTAGATAATTTATGTTTGACAAGCTTCCGTACTTCCTGAAACTTAATGTAGACAAGGTTTTTTTTCTGTCATTTTTAGGACATATCTATTCCAAAAAGAGCTGATCATGTGGAACCAATATTCTGGACAGCTTAGCAACAAAAGGATATACCAGACGCAACATAAATAAATAGCCTGCTTCATGTAGGTGCCGCTATAGTTTGTGAGGTAGCCCACTGATTTAAAACCTGCCAGTACTCATCAACCCTACACACGTGAAATATAATGTGTTGGTTTTTCCCTATCTCAACTACACAGTAACATAGGAGTATTTCACACTTTAAAAGTCAGAACTATCTTTTTGAAATAGGCTCTTTCCCAGTTAGTTGAAGGAGGAGTCGTAATTTGCTAATGAGATATTCTATTTTACCTAAAAAATAGGGTAAGGGTAGTTTCTAAAAGTATGAAAAAGGTAGTTGTTATTCCCAAGATATAAAGGAAAAATACTTCTGCTCAGATGAAAGAAAAATGTACCATTTATGCACAATTGCAGCCCAAATTTCAAAGTCGGAAAGAAATGTGAAGATAGAACTATTAAGAGAGGAGATTTCAATGTCTTGATACTTTTGTTCATATTACAGTCACAAATACAGCAATAGCATCAAGTTGGTAAAAGAGAACATCACATAATAGATCTCAAACTTCAAAAGACATTTCTGAATATTGCTAAAATTTTTACATGATTGCAATGGAAGCATCCCATCTTGAGAGATGCTGATTGCTTAATGATGAATATCAAAATGTTCTGAGACTATATTTCCAAACATCACAACTTCTATTTCTGTGAAAATGCATCAAGTGCCAAATGCAACCCACATTGAATTTATTTTCCTATTACCTTTCATGAGTGTATTTGAATTGGTGCAGCATGTGAATACAATAAAGGTGCTCTATTAAGCTTAAAGATAAGGATTTTGACTGTAGGAAAAACAACTTGACACTTTCAAAGAGTTCTTTCTTCCTAAAGGCATGAGTAACACCCTAGAAAAGAATGTTATATTGTTTATTAATTTATTAACTAGTCATTGAGGATACTGTAGGTACCTCTTCTAGGTAAATAAAGCAGATCAAGTTCCCTTCTCTCATAAGGCTTCCACGTTTGCTAAATGTAAACACAGATGTTAAATAACAAAAGGAGGGTAGGAGCAAAAAAATGTTAAAGTCAAAATAAACTGGGGCAATGTCATAAGATAGACGTGGAGGAGGAGGTCTTTACGGTGGTCAGGAAAGGGCAGGACCTTTTGAAGAAGTGATGTTTGGCTCAGCCCCAAAGGTGAAAGCTTTGGCTGATTTATTAAACGCTTTTTGGTCTTATTTTTCCAACATGAGAAAAATAATAGCACCTGTTTGGCTTGATTAATATAAAAGCTCAAAAATAACTCAAATAAAGAGGCTAGATACTCACTAAATAAAAGGCTCTATTATCATTATTGTCAGAATTAATTTTTTCACTCTTGGTCTCAGTTCTTTATGTCCAAAATAAAAGTCAGGAAGGTGATCAATTTTGAATTTCACTTTAGTGCAAACAGATAGGGAAATGTATTATATTAAAACATGATGACAACAAGAGATGTTTTGTCTTTACAATCATTAATTAATTAGTAAAATATAACTACTCAAATTATATATTTATACACTTAATTTAACATTCACTCAGTTGCAACAATTTATTGTCAAGTCTCTCCAAAGCATTTTAGTAGCATGATTTATCCATTCATGAATTTATTTGATTAATAAAATTACTGCTTTTAAGAACATTCTTAGTTAATAGAGGTTAAAAATAAACATATGTACACCAAGGTTTGAGACTAATTCATGCAATATTTCTCTAAGCTTCCACCTCTACAAAGTGCTTAAGTTAATAAGCCTAAATATCTAAAGCTGTTATGAAGAGTAACAAATGGTGAAGGTTAAAGTGTCTTATGAAGAAGAAAGCACTGAGCTAGCTGGTGTGGCTCACTCAGTTTGTTGGGGGTCTTTGTGTGCAGCAAGAGGTTGCTGGTTTGATTCCCTGTAGGGGCACATGCCCAGGTTGTGGACTGGATCCCCCATACTGGATATGCAGGATTTAGCTGATTGTTAGCTCTCACCTCTCTCTCTCTCTCTCTCTTCCTCTAAAAAGCAATATAAGTATGTATCTATACTAATAAAAGGGTAATATGCTAATTAGACCGGGAGACCTCTGGACGTCATTCCGGACAAAGCCATGGTGGCGGGGCCAAGGCAGAGGCGGTTAGGGGTGATCAGGCCAGGAGGGGAGGGCAGTTGAGGGTAATCAGGCAGTTGGGGGCGGTCAGGCCGGCAGTGGGGGGCAGTTGGGGGCAGTCAGGCCGACAAGAGGGTGTAGTTGTGTGAGCAGGATGGCGGGGGGGGCAGTTGGGAGCAATCAGGCCAGCAGGGGGGGCAGTTGGGGGTGAGCAGGCCAGTGGGGGGGGCAGTTGGGGGCAAGCAGGCCAGTGGGGGAGCAGTTGGGGACGATCAGGCCTGAGCGGGGGGCAGTTGAGGGCAATCAGGCCAGCAAAGCAGGGCAGTTGGGGGTGAAAAGGCCAGTGTGTGTGTGGGGGGGCGCAGTTGGGGGCGAGCAGGCAGGCAGGCAGAGTGGTTAGGGGAGATCAGGCAGGCAGGCAGGTGAGCAATTAGGAGCCAGCAGACCTGGATTGTGAGAGGGATGTCTGACTGCCGGTTTAGGCCTGATCCCGGTCCCAGATTGGAGAGGGTGCAGGCTGGGCTGAGAGATACCCCTCATCCCTGTGCACGAATTTCATGCACCGGGCCACTAGTATATATATTTTTTCATTTTAAGAGGAAAATACCTACAAATGCAGAAGTAATGATGAAGGACCTTGCCTTAGTCCCTTTTCTATAGGAATAAGCTGGAAAGAAGAGTAATTTTAATGACTTAATAGCTTACTTGTATGTGGTTCATTATTCTTATAATAAACTGGTGGCCTGGTGCACGAAATTCATGCATGGGGAGGGGTGTCTCTCAGCCCGGCCTGCACCTTCTCCAATCTGGGACCCCTCTGGGGATGTCTGACTGCCGGTTTAGGACTGTGGGATTGGGTCTAAACTGGCAGTTGGACACCCCTCTCACAATCCAGGACCGCTGGCTCCTAACCTCTCACCTGCCTGCCTGACTGATTGACCCTAACCACTCTGCATTCAGGCCTGCTTGCCCCCAATTGCCCCCCCCCACCAGCCTGCTTGACACCAACTGCCCCCCCTGCTGGCCTGCTTGCCCCAACTGCCTTCCCCACTGGCCTAATCGCCCCCAACTTGCCCTCTCCTCCTGGCCTGATCGCCCTAACCACCTCTGTCTTGGCCCCACCAACATGGCTTTGTCCAGAAGGACATCCGGAATGTCTCCCAGTCTAATTAGCATATTACCCTTTTATTAGTATAGATGTATTTTTAATTATTTATAATTATAGAAATAATACACAAATACATTTATCTTTTCAAACTAAAAATGCAAATAAATCTAAATCTCTTTTTAATCCTGCTTTTTCAATTCAGTTCCCTTTTCCACTACCCTAAACACCCTAGACATAACTTTTAGTAAATTCTACTATTCATATTAGTTATGGATACCTCTGGATTTTTTCTCTTTAAAAACATACATGTGTTACCAAAGAACATAATTAGTATTGTTTTATTAATTTTTGTAAATATTTTCTATACTTGCCTTATTTGGTGAATAAAATGTAGTCACTGGGAATTAAGGAATCTTACAATAGTGACTCCAAAAGAGAATCAGTGTCATTAATTTATAAATGTGTGTCATATTTGACAATCCATAGCAAATAATTAGGAATTATATTTGTAAATACTCACTTGGAGGGAAACAGCTAGCTGCATTCTATTTTTAAAAGCTCTATTGTCTCCTTGTCCAGTCTGACATTGAGCTGATCTGGTTATGTTAATCGCTAATTTTAAGACAATATTGTTTAACAAAAACTGCATTTGCATAGTTTCACTAATATAAGTTAGAAATAAAATTAGTTGGATGTTTCACAATAAATTTCTCACTTGATGGTTTTGTAAAAACCCTTGAAGAAGGCATTTTTTAAAAATATATTTTTATTGTTTTCAGAGAGGAAGGGAGGGGGAGAGAGAAAAAGAGAGAGAGAAACATCAACAACGAGAGAGGATCATAGATCAGTTGTCTCCTGCATGCCCCCTACTGGAGATGGAGCCTGCAACCTGGGCATGTGCCCCTACCAGGAATAGAACCATAACCTCCTGGTTCATAAGTAGACGCTCAACTGCTGAGTCACACTGGCCAGGTGAAAGCATTTTGAATATTGCATATAAGCAGGGGATTTTTTCATTAAAGGCTTTCCCCATTTGTTTAAAAATACTCCCTAACCCTTCCTGTGAGAAGAGGGTCTGTAAGAACTGGGTGACATGTCAAAAGACCTGAGTTTGATGATGATAATAATAATTAACATAAATGAAACATATGTTTTGTCTTCTTTAATTCTCACTACCAACTCATGAAGTTAATTATATCCACATCTCCATTGAACTAACGAAGTGCTCTTTGATTGTAAGTAATTTGCTAATGTCAGACCACACAACCTATAAAAGATGAAGCTATGACTCAAGCCCAAATGTGTCTCACTTTAAAGCCAACTATTTTTAGCTTTCATCCTATTATTCTCAGACTATCTAGTGGTGCCATTTAATCTCTGCCTTTGCCAAAAATTGTTATGAAACTGGAAATAGGAAATGTGTGAGAACATACACTGAATGTTATGAAGACATGGTGATGATTTTAGAAATAAATTTTGAGAATACTAGTTAGCTACAAAGAGACTAATGTCCTTTGTTACCCTGCAGTGATGGCGAACCTATGACACGCGTGTCAGTAGCCATTTCTGATGACACGCGGCCGCTGAGGTGGCCGCATGCCGAGGATGAAACATTTGCGAAATAATGTTTTTTCCTCAAAGTGACACACTACCCGAGTTATGCTCAGTTTTTTGGTGAAGTTTGACACACCAAGCTCAAAAAGTTGCCCATCACTGCCCTATGGAATGTCCTACTGTCTTTTTCTGTTTTTTTGAGTCTAAACACAATAGAAAACATTGCAAGGAGGGACCATCTCAGATTGTGGAGCCTCCTACATTTCCAAATCCTGCCTACCTCTGTCACAAGGCAAAGGACTGATTAGTAGAAAGCTTGTGGATAGTCTACACAGGATAGGATGGTCAGCAAAAAAAATAAATGTAGTTTAGCAATTGCTTGCAACAAATTAGGGAAAATTATAAAGCCAAAGCAAATTACTGCTTCCTAGACCCGTGGTCGGCAAACTGTGGCTCGCGAGCCACATGCAGCTCTTTGGCCCCTTGAGTGTGGCTCTTCCACAAAATACCACGGCCAGGGCGAGTCTATTTTGAAGAAGCAGCGTTAGAAGAAGTTTAAGTTTAAAAAATTTGGCTCTCAAAAGAAATTTCAATCGTACTGTTGATATTTGGCTCTGTTGACTAATGAGTTTGCCGACCACTGTCCTAGACTCAAGGTTAATGACAAATATAACATACTAGAGGCCCGGTGCATGGATTTGTGCACCAGTGGGGTCATACAGCCTGGCCTACGCCCTCTTGCAATCCAAAACCCCTCGGGGGGTATTGGATTGCCAGTTTCAGCCCCATCCCCATAGGACAGCCTGTGGGGATAAGGCCAAAACTGGCAGTATAATGCCGCCTGCTGCTTCTGCCTGCCACTCCTGCTCATCCCAGCCCTTATGTGCCTGCCGCGGGCTCATGCCCAGTCAGTCTGTGAGCCCTGCATCTGGCGCCCGTTGGTCAGCTGATCGATGCTCCCCCTGTGGGAGTGCACTGACCACCAGGGGGCAGCTCCTGGATTGAGTGTCTGCCCCCTGGTGGTCAGTGTGTGTCATAGCAACCAGTCCACCTGTCACTAGGTCGTTTGGTCGCTTAGGCTTTTATATATATAGACTAGAGGCCCGATGCACAAAATTTGTACAAGGGGCTCAGCCCTCACAGCCACAGCGGCTTGCCCCTGCCCTCGCAGCCACAGTAACTTGCCTTGGCCCTCGCAACCCCAGCTTTATCTGGAAGGTCATCCAGAAGGACGTCCGGAAGGTCGTTCTGTTGTCTGGTCTAATTAACATATTATGCTTTTATTATTATAGATACCTGAGAGAGGATATTGGAAGAAAAATGGAAATATTTATATAGATTACCTGAGTCTATGACTGCCAGAATTATATACCATAGCAGTTAGAATTCATAAAACTATAAACCACTTCTAGTAGCTATTTCTATATAATATCTAAACCTTGAAAAAGTGGTGTTTTGACCCTAACATCATACAGCATGATGATACTTTTTTTACTAAATCCATATAAATTAACTGTGGTAGTTGTACAAATGTAATTCAACTATTTTAATTAAAATTCACATAATTTTAATTTATTTGAGATAGATTATTCAAAGGATTTAACACACACTCTATTTTTTAATCCTCACCCAAGAATATTTTTCCAATGATTTTTACACTGAGTGGAAGAGAGAGGGAAAGATAGAGAGAAATATTGATGTGAGAGAAACACATCGATTGATTGCCTCCTGCAGGAATCCCAACCAGAGCCCAGGCAGGGGAGGAGTCTGCAACTGAGGTACATGCCCTTTACCAGAATCAAACCAGGGACCCTTTGGTCCACAAGCCGACACTCTTATCTACTGAGCCAAACTGGCTAGGGCCACAGATTTTCTGGTTTATTTGTGTGACAATCCCTTAAATGCCATGGTTCCTTAGGATGTTGTCTTCTCTTTTCACCTTGTACTCACTCTCTGTGAGAAAACTGTAACCAAAATAAAGCTTTGGCTGCCTGATGCAACAAAAACCAAACTTGTGAGACAGGTGCTAGAAAGAGGTTTATTCAGGTACTGCAACCTGAGAGAATAGTGGACTCCTGTTTCAAAGACACCCCTCTTTCCTGCTCAAGCCTTATTCTTATTGGGATAGGGGAGGGAGGGCTTTTTCTTCCTATCCAAATATCTTGCTAACTTTTGGGCCCTCAGGCCCTGTCCATTCATCTTTCCAGCTTTTGGTGTACTCAGGGTAAGAACCTCCTCCTGCATCATGTTGGCCAATGGGGGAGACTCCTCTGTGTTCCAACGGACTGTATAACAGTCATTCACTCCTATAACTTCAGTTAACAGATATTTGCTTTCTCTTCTTCAACTATCTTTTCTAATTTCTGAATCCATACATATGACGCTTTTTAAAGGAATCTATACTTAGATACCTTACATAGGCAGAATTAAAATCACACAATTAAAAAAAAGATCTAACAATCACCTCTCATGAATATAACACTTCTGTAGGCAGTCAACTGTATTACTCACAATCGTCTCCTGTTTTCACATTTATCATATATTCTCTTCAAAGTAGTAAGAATGATCCTTTAGCATTCAAATCTAATATTTTTCTGCTTATGATCCCCAAAGTTTCCTTTCCATTATTATAAAATTTAAGCTCCTTAATTTGTCCTTTAAAAATTTCAAGAATCTGTTCTCTGTAGCTTCATTTTCCCCATCACTGCAGATATATGTCAGCATGTACTATGTATTCAGTTCCTTGGATTTGTTTCTGTGAGAAGCCCAGTATGTGCTTCATACCCTACACATGGAACAATTCTCCTATTTTTGTAATGAATTAGGCCAAATTATTTAATATTAGTTCTGTTCAAATTTTCCATATCATTGTTCATTTTCTGTCTGGTAGTTTTATCAATTATTGAGAGTGAGGAAGGTGTTTATTTCTGCAATTACTTGTGATGAATTCATTCACTATTTATCCTTTTAAATCTTCCAATGTTTGTTTCATATATTTTGGGGCTTGTCATTTGGTTCATATATATTTATAATTATTACATTATGATGAACTGACCCATTTATTATTATAATATGTCTTTGTTACTAGTACCACATTTTTATCATGAAATCTATGTTGTCTAATATTAGTGTAGCTACTCCAGCTATCTTGTGGTTACTGTTTGTATGGCATGTTTTCTTTTTATCCTTTTAATTTTAATTTGTTTCTTGGACTATAAATTCTGTCTCTTACAGACAGCATTTAATTGGATTGTTTTTTATTCAGTCTGATAGTCTTTACATTT
Source organism: Eptesicus fuscus (assembly GCF_027574615.1). NCBI lineage: Eukaryota > Metazoa > Chordata > Mammalia > Chiroptera > Vespertilionidae > Eptesicus > Eptesicus fuscus. Next base: position 10,576,672 of record NC_072485.1, read on the forward strand.
TTATTATACTATTTTATCATTTTACACTTAATGGAAGTAGTGAATTTACATCTTCATTTTTATATTGATTTTTTTAAAAACATCTAATATCTTTTTTGTCACTCTGTCCTTCCTCCACCACCTTCCTTTGTGTTACATAGATATTTTGTAGTGTCACTTGAATTATTTTATTAATTTTGAGTTACTTTCTTAGTTATTTCTAGCATCTCTTAGGTTGCTCTGAGAATTGCAAAATAGAATCTTAATTTAAAACAATATAATTCTGATTAATACCAAGTTAATTTATATAGTGTGTAGAAACTTTGCTTACTTCCTTATTTTTCCTTTGTGTTATCATTGTGATAAAAAATATAATTTTTAATGTTTCTAGCCCAACAGCACAGTATTATAAATAGTGTTTTATATAGTTTTCTTTTGAATCAGTTAAGAGAAGAGTAAGATATATATCTGCATACTAACTTTTATGTTATCTATGTAATTACCTTTATCAGTCCTTTATTCCTTGGTGTTGGTCTAAGCTACTTCTTAACAGCCTGAAGAAGTTCTTTTAGCAAACCTTGTAGGGCAGATCTGATAGCAACAACTTTTTCAACCTTAACCTACTGGGAACATATTTATTTATCTTGTAACACATTTTCCCCAGCACTTTAAATATATCATCCCACTGGTTCTGGCCCCCATTGTGTCTGATGAAGAGGCAGTTGTCAACTGTACTGAGGTTCCCTTGTATGTGATGGGTCATTTTTTTTTTTCTTTCTGCATTCAAGATTTCCTCTTTTTGTCTTTTAAAAATTTGATTACAGTGGGTCTTGATATTGAGCTCTTTGAGTTTTTACATTTTTTTGAGCTTCTTAGACGTGTAAATTACTTTTTTTCATCAATCTTGGGCTGTTTTGCATCATTATTTTCTCTGATTTTTTTTTTTTGCCCCTCTGTCTCCTCTCTTTTGGGGATTTCTATTATGTATACATTAGCATAGTAATACTATCCCACGGGTCTCTCAGGATCATTCATTTTCTTCTTCAGTGATTGTTCATTCTGTTCTTCAGTCTGGAAAATCTCTATTGACTTATTTTTATCTTTACTGATTATTTCTTCTGCCAACTCAAATGTGCAATCAAGCACTTGTAGCATATTTTTTAATTTTAGTTACTGTTGTGTATTTTTTTAACCAGAGAATTTCCATTTTTTATTATTTATATCTCTTTATTATTATTCTCTACTAGTGATTCTTTGATGTCATTTTTTTAAAATTATGTAATCCTATTTTATTTTTGTGCTTTAAACATATCTTTTAATAGTTAGAGACAGTTCTATTGATTGCTTTTTTTTCCTCCCTCTAGGCCAGTTGGTTTTTTTGTTTGTTTGTTTCCCTGTATATCTCATAATTTTAGGAGAAGACTATACATTTTAGGTAAATTATATAGCAACTCTGGATTCTAATGTCCCCCAGTTGTTGTTTTTGCTACTTTTGTTGGTGACTTGCCTCGATTAATTCTGTAGAAACTGTCTTCTCTCTAGTATCCAAACACTAAAACCTCTGCTTATTGTTTAAAATTGCTTTTAGTTATTATTTTAAAACCCAGTTTCCTAAGCAGAGCTTACAGTCACATAAAGATTAGGCAAAACGTTTTTTTTTTTTTTTAAACATCATGAGCCAGTAAGGCTTCCACCATCTGATAAGGGAATCAGTGTATGAATCATGGTACATATTCAAAGTTCAGGCAGTTTACACGATTGTTCTCTCCTTGAAAAGCGTCTCGTGGCCTGCCAGGCATGAGTAACTACCTGGGACCATCTCCCTTGTTTCCTGAGCATGAAGCAGCCCTGCACAGCACACAGCCTTCTAGATCACCATGAATTTGTTGAGCCATTTCCCTTGAGCCATTTCAAAGCCCTGTGACTGTCTCATTCCTTAAATCTCCCTTTAACGTTTTAGGCTGGTCCCTTGCTTTCCCCAAGGATCATTGCAGTCTGAGTCAGCTGAGATAATGACTTTCCCCTATTATCTGCCACAATTGCTGGTTGTTTTGACAATGCCGAGTGTGGGTCTTCTCCATGGAGCCTGGGACCAGATGAGCCATCACAGAATTGTGCAGGCACACGTTAAAGCACCACACACCTCCCTGTCATTACCAAGATTCCGTAGTTCTTCTTGCTTAGTTAACAAGAAAATTGTTGTATGTCTTTGGTTAGTTTCCAGAGTGCTGAAAAGCTTAGTTTTGGTAATTTGTTTTTTGGGTTTTGTTTTGTTTTTTTTCACTATTGCGTTTTAGGGGAGAGAATTGGGTGATGTTCTTATTCTACCGTTCCTGAAGGTCTCCCATACTCGCACAGAATTTTAAAGCATAAGTAATAGGTTTCCAGATAAATACTATGGGAAGAGGTATCCTAGATAATGGGGACACATAATAGATACATGAATTGAACTCTAGGCTTAGGTAACTACAAATAATTCATTGAAAATAGAGAATAAGAAAAGATAAGGTTGAGCAAATTCAAAAGGTATTGTAATCATATCATGTAAGGAAGTGAGATATCATTCTGCAGGGATTGGGATGTGAATAAAGATTTTGAGTGAGCGAATAAAGGTTATTTAGGAACGTCACTCTGATATGGAATCCAGGTACACTAGGAAAAGATAAGACTCCAGAAAGGGATAAGAGAACACGGGCTGCTTTTATATCTTGGCTGAGAAATGGTGTTTTGAACTCAGTCTGTGGCAGTGTGGAGGTGGGTAAACATGAAAAGTGTGTAAAGATTTAGAGGGTAGTGTTGATAGAACTAATTATTTAAAAGTGGAAGGTAAGCTCTAGCAATTAAATAAATCTTGGATTTTAAGATACAATTCAGTTCAGAGAAGCTGAATGGTATTATCACTCTGTATGTCTCGTAAGTAACCAAAATTTGTTTAAATAATTATTCTATTATCTATAATAATAAAAGCATAATACGCTAATTATACCAGACAGCTGAACAGTGGAACGACTGTCCAAACAACCTTCCAGATGGAGCTGGGACTGAGAGGGTGGAGGCAGCTGGGGCTGCGAGGGCCAAGTCCCTTGCACGAATTTCATGCATCGGGCCTCTAGTATGAAAATAAGAGAGAAAAAGATTAAGAAAATAAATTCCTAAGTATTCAAAAAAATTCTCTTTAATATTAAAAATATGTTCTAACTTCATATGTATAGTTTTAATAAGTAATAAATTAAATTAATAATAGACTTTAAAAGACTCAGATATCTTAATCACCAAGTTTAAGACATTTACTCTCAGAAAAGCCAATAAATAAGTAACCATACCTGAAAATTGAGAAAGCAAATTGCATCAAGATTGCAGGAAACACATTTCCTACAAGCATAAGTATAACTAAATTATGAAAATAAATATCTTGTGGAGAATAAATCTAAATAATGCAAAATCCTGAAGTTTTATTTTACAGGAATATGTATACACTGAGAGATAAAGTCTGTATGATGTATTGTTTTCATAAGTTTTTACTGTATAAAAATTCCTTGCTAGCAAACTAGGCCTTCTTTGCAGATATCGAGCATTTAGCAATTTGTTGATGATAAAAAAAATTTTAATAACATATGTAAGATGGCCTATCAAAAAATAATTTAAAAATACAATGTTGTCACCTAAATTCCAGATGGGCTAATTTTTTCAACTGAAGACTAAGAGTACAAGTAACATGTTTCCCCCAAAATAATAGTGCTAATCCCAAGCTTCATTTATAGCCTGCTTATACACTGAGTGGCCAGATTATTATGATCTCTAAATGCATAATAGTCTGGCCACTCAGTTTATATCCTATATAATAAGAGGCTAATATGCAAATTGTCCTCTTGACCAGGAGTTCAACCAGCAGGCAGGCCGGCCAACCGCCCATGTTCCCTCCCCCTGGCCAGGCTGGCCGAACCCCACCCATGCACGAATTCATGCACCAGACCTCTAATATATATGTATATACTGAGTGGCCAGATTATTATGCATTCAGAGATCATAATAATCTGGCCACTCAGTGTATGTCCCCAAAGATTTAGTTGATGTCAGCAGTTAATGGTTGGTTTTCTCTTTAGGCCTATGATAAAACTCAGAGAAAATGAATACTTTCAAAAACTGCATGATAATTACGTTAATAAATGATTTGGAAGGATTGATACTATGTTTTAAAATCTGTAAATATATTTTTTTAATGATCAGAATGTGCATTTAAGTTACAACTGAGTTTCCATGGAGTGGAATGAGGAATTGACAATTTTCATCACATTTATTGTAGACATGCTTTGAATCTCTACCCTTCTGTTTTCAAAAAATTGTGGCAATTATCCCGTAATGCAATGGGCATTTAACTTGTCCTGGATTCTGAAAGTCTGGAGAAGCATGGGCCTCTATCCATGCAGCATGATGCCTGTAAACACAAAGGCATTCAGCCTGTGTCACTGTCAGCGCCTCAGGACAGCGTTTAGATATTGTAAAACCGAAGCCAGAATGTTGTAATCATAGAATAAATTTAGTCCATTTTCTATGATAGACTTACAAAAGAATATTTTATTTCACAGAAAAAAATACCAACATAATGTCAAAGAAATGACTAGCATATAGTAATAGATCCATAAATATAGCATGATGAAATATAGACTACAGTATTCCATTCAGCACATAAAAAACAAATTGGCCAAACTTCACAATTCACTAGGTTTTGAAGGAGCATTTTGCCATTTCAGTTTGTAAATGGTGTTATAAAGGAGGAAGGAAAATAACCCCAAAAAATCAATCCCATTTCCTGGATCTTGGTTTGCACATAAATCACAGGTAAGATCCAAGTATGAACTTTCAATTTCTGGTCTACGTTTTGCCACTGACTTGCTACGTGTGGCAATTACATCTGGGGATGTGGTTAGAAAAGAAGGAATTATATTCATGGTATTTTTCAACAGGTAAGTCTTTCAGCAAAATATTCCATCCCAGCTCATGGCACGCTGTACCCATTAATTCAGAGCCCAGAAGCCTCAGGATATGATACGCTGTTCTTTGGAAAGAAGTGTAACTTCTAAGCTACCGCTTTTCTGCGCATGCTTTGAGCTCCACTCATTTTAAGCATCCATACAATTTAATCACCTTGCACAACCCAGAAGTTTATGAAACTCTATGATGCACTGTTAGCCCATGCTGACTCTTACTTCATTTCATTAGTTCTAGTCATTCTATAAATATATTATTTTGTATGTTTCTGTAAAGTTATTTCAATGATATCTGTGAAGGTAAAACATGTGGGCTCAGTTCACAACCTACTATGGGTTTACAGAAATCATTTATCATGCTGAAATTTTTATATTTTTAAGTAAAATAGCATAGACTCCATGTAATATTGACCCAAAATTATGTTTACAAAAAAGTTTGAGATCAGTGAATGAAAGCTATAGTTAATTAACAGTAAGTAGTTTGTTATGAATCTCTTAGAACAAATGATTCTGTTCCACTTACTAAATATCTTTTCTATATAAGTGTTGTCTTAATTTCATTCTATTAAGAATTCTACTTCATAACCTAATATAGTGGTGAATAATCTGGAGTCATAGAAACTTGAGTTCAAATCTTCCTCTTCCATTTATTAACTTTATGAACTTGAAAAAAGTTATTTAACTCCTCAGGCTTTCTTTTTCCTTCTGTCCTATTTAATTATTTATTTATTTATTTATTTATTTATTTATTTCACCAACATTTAAGTACCTAACTTTGCTAGGTTTTTATAAAGGTGAATAAAAGTTTGGAAGTAAAGTGTTAACTTAATAGTTAATATGCCCTGAATAAGCACATGACAATACTGAGTTATCAATCTTTCTTCGTTACATAGAATATTGCTGTTGAAAACAAACCAGCGCAATATAAAATAATTTCAAAGTATTGGTATTTATAATGTCCAGGAAATAAATTTCAATTAAAGTAATATCAACCAAAAATAGATATGGAAAACAAGCTGAAAAATTATGCCTGAACTCTTCCATGCCCTCTCAAAATCATTTGAAAGCAAATATTTAAATTGACTCCTAAAAGAATGCAGGAAATGAGTTAATCTCCAATAACCCTTCCACTTGTGTCTCTCCAGGTCACTTTTCTGACATTGCTCTACAGGAGTCCTATAGTTTCCTATATTAACTAAAAGACAAGGACAAGATGACATCATTAGGTTTGTTGCTTTTATGTGGGAATTCAGTGTTCCCTGAGCTAGGAATCCAGGGGAGTTTGCCTTATGCTCTCAGGCTGCCTTTCTCCCTGGTCTCTCTCTTTTTTTTTTTTTTCTGATTTGAGAGAGAGAGGACAGCAGAGGGAGAGAGAAAAACATCCCTGTGAGAGAAACAAGGAACTGCTGCTCCTGCATGCCCCCCACTGGGGATTGAGCCTGGGTGACCCTTTGGTGCCTGGGACCAAACGCTCAACCAACTGAACCACATGGGCCTGGGCTCTCCCCGGCCTTCCGACTGACAGGCTGTGTGGCTATGTTCACAGAGGTGGCCTGGCCTCCTTTTCTAGATCATTGCTCTCAACAGTCATTTGGCAATAAGGGAGATGATTGTATTTCCCAAGCAAATGAAAACAACTGGGCTGAATAGCTAGAGACGAGCTAAAACTAGATTCTTTTCAAAATGGTCTCTCACATTTCAAAATGTACAAACTAGAAGAGGGCATGCCATGGCTCTTCATCGTCACCAGCGCTTTAGGAATGTCCTCTTTAAATGCTTACAAGGAAGTACTGGTTTGCTAGGGTTGCCCTAACAATGCACCCCAGTTTATGTCCTCACAGTTTTGGAAGCTACAAGTCCCATGTGAAGACGTGAGCAGGGTTTGTTTCTTCTCATGCCTCTCTCCTTGCCTTGCAGATTGCTGTCTCCTCCCCTTTACATTTTCTTCCCTCTGTGCCTGTCTATGTTCAAACTCCCTCTTCATAGAAGAACACAGGTCATATTGGGTTAGGGCCCACCACAATAACACTAGTGAACCTTTATATACACCTCGGAAGGCCCTATTTCCAAACAAAGTCACATTCTGTGGTACTGGGAGACACTGAGAGGGTGAGACGCAATTCAACCCATGACATCTGACAACTGGTTTTGTTACCATTGTTAGCTAGTTATTAAAAGAAAGAAAGCAAGGGAAGCCAGCCATTATGATGCATCGCCAGCTGAGGACACTGAGCCTGTTTGCTTTACCAGGAAGCTACAGCTTCATATACCAAGAATCTAGGCATTGTCTCTCCAGGGTAATTAATACCTCTCCCTTCCCGCTCTGGTATGGTATTGCATGGGGAAGAGCAGGGAGGATAAGGACTTGTGCAATAAAGTCAAAATGGCACAGGGGGAGGTACTTAACCATAGAGGACGGTCAATCTAACCTGGGAAAAAGACAGTTGGCTATGGGGTGGACACCATGCATGCCCACAAAAAATGTGGGCTATTTTGAAAAAGCTCCTGGTTAAAATCCCAGGGAACAAAGAATCAATCAATCTCTTTCTCACTAGGTGACCCATACTCCTCACATTCATTCCCACATTCTCCCCCATCTCCGGAGCACAGGTATAGTGGCCACTTGGGGCCTCAGAAGACTGCACGGGCTCTAAAGGAATATGAAATAGAAACTCAGGGCCCTGGCTTTTATTTTGGCCTTGCTGAAAACACGGTTGGACTTTGTCCGGGGAGGGATGGAGGGAGATGGGACATTGGAAGCCCAGGGGAAGCCATCACAAATAAATCTTCTTGCCACCTGTGGGATCCACTCCAGAGACACCGGATAGTCAAGGCAATGGAGTATGAAAGGCCTTGTTGATAGTGCGCCAGATGGCCAAGGCCACTCTGAACTTGGGAATCTTAATCAGAATGTTCCAGGCTAAGATACCATAAGCAGGTGCAAGGGCAACCATTACAGTCCACTGCGCACGCGTGCCTTGCTGCAGCCAAAGTGACTGATGTCACTGTTGGGCTAGAGGCCTCTTTTGTCTAAGCCAGTGGTCGGCAAACTGCGGCTCGAGAGCCACATGCAGCTCTCTGGCCCTTTGAGTGTGGCTCTTCCACAAAATACCATGGCCTGGGAGAGTCTATTTTGAAGAAGTGGCGTTAGAAGAAGTTTAAGTTTAAAAATTTGGCTCTCAAAAGAAATTTCAGTCATTGTATTGTTGATATTTGGCTCTGATGACTAATGAGTCTGCCGACCACTGGTCTAAGTGATATGCTATGTTCCTGAGCAGCCATGGTGCTGCTGCAATGTAGGGGGAAGGGCTGAGAGAGGTGAGAGAGGCTGGAGGGGCTACTGAGGCTGTAGCTCCACGGGAGAGCTCAGGTGCTGCTCCCATAGGAGGTGGGAGGTCAGAGGCAGCGTGTGGCTGCTCAGATAGTAGCTGTGGGAACAGAGACTACTGCTTAATGGGAAAGATGTATTCGTTTATTGGCCGGTGTGTGGCTACCTGAATGGGACTTTGCTGTGAAGAGCAGTTTTGTCCGATGGCTATATGGCCACTGGCTCCGACAATAAGGACTGACTCTTATACACCCACAACTTCTCACAGCTTCTCCATCTGCCACCCAGCGTCCAAGAAGGTCCGGCCCCTGGCAGAGGGGCTTGGCCCCGACAGGTAGTGCAATGGGCAGGGTTTGTTTCTTCTCATGCCTCTCTCCTTGCCTTGCAGATTGCTGTCTCCTCCCCTTTACATTTTCTTCCCTCTGTGCCTGTCTATGTTCAAACTCCCTCTTCATAGAAGAACACAGGTCATATTGGGTTAGGGCCCACCACAATAACATTAGTGAACCTTTATATACACCTCGGAAGGCCCTATTTCCAAACAAAGTCACATTCTGTGGTACTGGGAGACACTGAGAGGGTGAGACCCTGATGGTTGGCGTAGTCGAGCAGAAGTCAGAAGATTATATGGACTCAGAGCAGGAGTGCGCCTGCTGTTTCTGACACCACCACACGACAATCCCCTGTGAGAGATTGCTTTTTAAAGGCTTTTCTTGTGGTCCTGTGGAAGAGCCTAATTTTCACTGACAGCAGTTTCACTCTTTAAAAGTATACCCCTTACTTGCCATCTAATTGTTTGCAAAATATCCCCCCAAACTGCCTGCCACAGGCCTTCCAGATGGGAATAATTATTTTTTAACAATGAACACTTTATTTTAAAATAATCTAACTCACCCCTTGGTAGTGTCACCAAATGCTTCTGACAAAGGAGGTAAATGCCCTGGGATAAGAAAGACATAAGAATCAAAAGCCTTCCGTTCTCAGAAACCAGTGTTAGAGAACTCTAATCCAGATGCTCCAGTAATGATGCAGAGATGATGATAAAATGTTGAAACCTGTGTTTCAAAAACACAGCCTCAGAAGGAAAGACAGCAGCAGCACGAAGAACAGACTGCCAGTTTAAAGAAGAGGGAGCTCCCCCCAAAACAAAGGGTACCACTGTTTTCTTAGAAGAGGCTGGACAGTAAGCACCAAAAGCAGAGAATAAGAGAATATTATAATAAATAATTCTTCCTTAAAAATATCCTGGATCCAAGACTGAATCTATAAACACAGATTTTTTTTTCCTGATGGTAATGTAAAAAGTCAGTTAACTCTCAAATGTCACTTTTTAACCATTCTAAATTATAGAATTTTAAACATTTTTGATATAATATAGTTTCATTTTAAATATTATTTAAAAGCAGTTGATTCAGGCCTGCTTTAGGCTAAATAAATAGTTTTAGCATAATTGGACTAATACCTCTGCTTGGACCCAAGTATTTTCTCCTGTTACAATTTCTCAAAAATCATGTCATAAATGGCTTTACACAGGTAGTATCAATATCATTAAAATCACAGAAGGCTGGGTTGGGCATTCTGATGGGAGAGAATAAACTTGAAGTTTAACCTCCACAACTGTTACCTATTGGTTAAGAGATAATGGTCAGGAATTTAGATCTTTTTGGTTTTAGGCTCAAACTCCCCCTCATTACAGAATCCCCTCAAGACTAGTATCCTCATAAATAACAAAAAAGGTCTAAAAAATAGCTGGTCCATCTATTTTAACCATACTGTTATTATTAAGTACTAGAGGCCCGGTGCACAAAATTCATGCATGGGGGTGTGGAGGTGGGGGTTGTCCCTCGGCCCGGCCTGCAAAGACGCCAGCATCCTTCACCCTGGCCTCCAGCCAGAGGTTCATCCCCTCCTTCTGCACAGCCTCTGGGAAGATGCTTGTCCTGGGGCCTCTTCAGGGCCCCAGCCCACGATGCCCTGCAGCTCAGGTACTCGGGGGCTTGGACTTTCAGGTCCGGCTTCCTCACCTGGCGTGGTGCGCATCAGCTGCCAAGGGAGCCACGCCTCAGGAGTTGCCCCCTTGGACCATACTACTTGCGAGTGTATGGGGGGACAGCCTCAGCGGCAGTGATTTGATGTCTGTAGCATGCCCGCCAGACACCCAACCACTGCAGCGCCACGCTAGTCGCATCTGGACTGCGGGCAGGGGCTTCCAGTCTGCGACTGGGGCTGCTGGGCTGCGACTGGGGGCTGCAGGTGGAGGACCCCGACACCCATAGGGCTCTGTCAGCATCAGGAACTAAAAAGATCCATTTTTCTGTTTCCTCCTCTCCCTCCACATGGCCGGGGCCTAGACGCTGGGCTCGCGGCCCCACAGGCCCCTTCCCTCCCTCCACACAGCCGTGGCGCAGACGCTGAGCTCGCACCACCGCTGGTGATGCGAGCTCAGCATCCCTCTCCCAGTCCTCTGGCCAGAGGTCCCTCCTCTCCCTCTGCAGCCAAGGAGCAGATGCTGGGCTCCCGTTGCCGGAGCGATGCCACCAGCATCTGCTATGGGCACCGCTATTTTGTCACGGAGTGACAGTTAATTTACATATTACTCTTTTATTAGATAGGATATCATCATTATTATTATCAGCGTATTTCTAATGCCTTTATAACCATTCTTCCTCTCATTACAGTTCAGCTCTGCTTCCTCAGGCCCTGGCACTTAAAGTATCCATTGTTATTCTGTTCATACACTTAATGTTTATATGCATATTCTTATATGAAAAGGGGAGATAAGTACCTTATCTGCATCATAAGCTTATTTGAACTAAATGAGATAGTGCTAATAAAGAGTTAAACACTTTGCCACATACTTATCACTCAAATGCTCATGTATATTATTTAAAAACTAGAGGCCCAGTGCATGACATTCGTGCATGGAGGGGGGGTCCCTCAGCCTGGCCTGCGCCCTCTCACAGTCTGGGATCCCTCGAGGGATGTCCGCCTGCTGGTGTAGGACATCCCTCCAGGGGTCCTTAGTGCTGCTGCGGCGGAGGGAGAGGTTCCCGCCACTTGCCAGCCATGAGCCAGGCTTCTGGCTGAAGGGCACCCCCCCCCCTCGGTGAAAGCACACTGACCACCAGGGGGCAGCTCCTGCATTGAGCATCTGCCCTGGTGGTCAGTGCGCATCATAGCGACTGGTTGTTCCTCTGTTCGGTTGATTTGCTTATTAGGGTTTTATTATATAGGATTGGGAATGGTGTTGTTTCATATTTAATGTAGTGTATTTTTTCTCTGGTCATGAGCATGTGGCAGAGAACTCAGTTTGGCAACCTAAACGGGTTAGAAGAAATGTGGCCACGGGAAGGAAATAAGTTGGGCATTGGCTTGCTCTCACCTTGAGTATGGCTGAACAGGTGTTGGAGGCACATTTAGACCCTCTGCAACCAAACCAGTTCAGTGGACAAGAGTCCCAGTCAGTGGCCAAGACTTACCTTCTAAGTGTTGGCAGTTTTTCTCACAGGTAGACAGAGAGCAGTGTTCAGATTCAGCTGTCATCTGGAATGCTTGTGCCTACAGTCTCAGACACTGGGAATGAACAAGCCAACAAGCCCTACATGATAACTTGCAAGAGCAGATCAAGGACACAACTCAAGAAATAAATAAAGTCTGTTTCCGACCACTGAGTTGCATGGCACTGGGGAGCCTAAGCACTCTAGGAGTTAGGCAATAACTTTGAATGGTCAGCCCTGGGACAATCACAGAGATGACCCAGACACTTGATTTTATATCCAACTTCCATGCTTGATACTTTATGAAATTCCTGCTCCTGTAAGGATTACTTTATGCATAGGGTGGGCCTAAGTGTACTGGGGATGAAGGGAATAGTTCCCTGAAGTGAGTTGCAAGAGACAAGGCAGGTGTACTGGCAGGTGCACTGGCTGACACTTCCTAATAATAAAAGCTTCCATTCTTTCTGCTAATGCTCATAATCCATGCCCAAATTCCACATTCAAAACTGTTTTAAAGTAGCATTGTCCTCTAACAAGAGATTATCCCAGGAATATTTTCAACTTGTGCTCTAAAATATAAGGCTACTGAAACACTTTATATGGTACAGTAGAGGAAAAAGTATTGAAAATTTGAGTTGTGCCCTTGGCCCTACCATTGATTAACTGTATGATATTGGAAACATAGTGGATGTCTCTGCAGCCCAGTTTTCTGGTTTGCAAAATGAAAATGGATCTTTTGGAGGCAGATGCTTAATGGATTGGATGGGGGAGGGAAGAGAAATTAAGAAACTCTGGGTGAATTATTTCTGAAGTTTATTTCAGAAAGAAGGATCTATTAACTCATGATGTGGCAGATCTGCACTTTTCGTGGCTGCTCACAGTAACAAGAATCAGCTGCCTTTGTAAACCATTGTGCAGATTGGGCCATTCCATGGGTCACTTAAAAGGTGTGGCCATTAATTTCCATATTACCCAAGTGAGGAGAGTAAAGACATTTCGGCCGTTTCCAGGTAGAGGCAGCAGGGTGGTGTAGAAAGTGTGTGTCAGTCTTGTGTAATCCTGGCTCTACCCATTTATGATCTGTGTTACCTTGCACAGATATATAATTTGTCCTAGACTAGGATGTTCAAAAATATAAAAATACCTCCCTCCTACGGTTGTTCTGGGGTTAAGTAAAATCTCTCAATAATTATTCCTTGCTTACTGTCTACATAATAGTGGGCTAGCACATTGGTATTGAGGATGAGGAAGACACAGTTTTGTTCCTCAAAATACTCTTTCTGGTCTTCAGAATGCCAAGCATGGGTCCTGACCTATAGTATGAAATCATTGGGAGCTAGTTTTCTTTTTTCCAAATGCAAAATTGCATGCTTATGTAAGAGCATAGGACACACACTTTAAAACGAAATGGCTGTATTTTTAGTGCAGCCTTCTGGAACCCATATTCTAATCCAAATGAATAGCTCTAATAATATTATTTCAGGTAAATTAGCAGGCCATAAAGAAGATCCTTTTGGAAAGGCAAACATTTTGCTCTCATTCACATTAAACATATTTCCCTGTATATTCACTCACAGAGGCATTTGTTATTAGAATACATGTTTACATACTGATTTGCAGTTGAAATTATAGAGACCATTCAAATATGTAAATTATAGTGCCTTTTTATTTATTTTACGTTGTCAGTGAAATTATCCCACACTGAGAATTTGGAATCCAGTGAACATATATATTTTTGGTTACCTTTAGATTTATCATTTAACATAGAGGAAATGCACAGCTGATTCGCCTAGCAAGGCACTGCAATATTTTTAATAGCATTTTATAAAAACGTCATATCCAATTAATAATTTCACTGTGCCACCTCAACAATTAGGGAACTAATCCAGGAAGCGCCAATAAAAAACACAGCATGTGATACCTTCTTCAGCCATTTAAAAGTTATTAATATGCTGTCAAGTTCAAAACTCAAGCTGAATTCAGAGCAGAGTCCATGGCCTTCAGACTTGTTCAGGGACATTATGAACCTGGGACACATAGGTGAAAGGATGTATTATCTTACTTCCTTTTATCTTGCTCATAATCTCTTCATTTCTCTGTGTCTCCACTGTCCTCACTACATGACTAGAATCATGAATTGTGCTAGCACTAAACGGAATCTCCTAATCAACTCACCTGCTGCCTATCTCTCTTTTCCAGTCAAAAGAGTAGGGGTTTGGCCGAACTTTCACAAATAAAATTGTATCATTAACATTAATTTTTTAAAATTTTAATAGGGTATTGTGTTGCCATTTCTCCATTGAAATTCTAAGTATGTGGCTTAATCAAAAAGCCATATTCTTTAGAAATATTGAAATTATAATATTCATATGTTTTGATATGTCAAAACTGCATGTGTGCCATGTTCTCTCATTTATCTTTTATTTTTCTCTCATGATATGCTAAATTGCATTGGGCATTTCCTGGGTGTCACATTTTATATATTTCAAGATAAAATCACAATCTGCTTTTTCTAGGGCATTGTTTTAGACCAACCACATAGTTAGATATTTCCCTGCCACCAGGACATAAATTAAGCTATTTATTAACCAATCAATATTTTTAAATGTCTTCTTTGAAGACTTTAGGGGAATACAAAGAAATGCCAAAATTTTGTCCTCAAAGAGTTCATAATATGGTTTAGAGGAAAGTGCTCAGTCAAATGAAAATCAATTAATTTATAATGAGTTAACTTGGAATGCAATGCTAGCCATAGGGTGTCATTAGATAATCCACAACTGTTAAATGAGTGGTGCTAATAAAATTTCTGTCATCCAGTGAACCTTCAAAGCACTTTAGCTAGAGGATAGCGTTAAAATTTGGAGAATCCAGTCCTATGCTTCAATATCAGCACATAATAAAATTTAATTCCCTCTTTAGACCATATTACCTCAAATTTCCCTTCACTGACCTATTCCAGGCTACTTAACACCCATACAGAGCACAGACAATCCCCCATGCTGACATCTGTAGCCATACCCAAGAAGAGCTGCTGTGTTGAATCACTGACCTACTTTTGCCCTTGATACTTCAATTCAAATTAAACAATGACTAGCTGTCAATATTTGTGGTTGGTGCTTCAGGGGATAAAAAAATGAATATGATATGTTGTTATTTATATTCTCATGCATTGTGGGAGAGATATAGAGGTATAAGCATTTCAAACCAAGTAGGGTATGAAAGCTGAAATGAAGGTAGAAACAAAGCTAAGTTTTATGTGAACCACATTTAATTCAATTTGAATATTTTTATTTTTATTTTTGTTAATTCTCACCTGAGGATATTTTTCTAATGATTTTGCAAAAGAGTGGAAGAGAGGGGGAGACACAGAGAGAGAAACATCGATATGAGAGAGACACATTGATTGGTTGCCTCCAACACAAGCCCCAACCAGGGCTGGCATTGAGCCTGCAATCGAGGTACATGCCCTTGACAGGAATTGAACCTTGGACCCCTCAGTTGGTGGGCTGACACTCTATCCACTGAGCAAAACCAGCTAAGGCCAATCTGAATTTTTAAATCTAATATAATAATGTAAACATTATTACAATGTAAACACGTAGACTCATTTAGAAAAATGATAATTACCTCATATTTCCTCCTTCCCTCTGCTCCTTTCTAAAATAGAATCTGGCCCTAGCCAGTTTGGCTCAGTAGATAGAGTGTTGGCCTGCGGACTGAAGGGTCCCAGGTTCCATTCCAGTCAAGGGCACATACCTCGGTTGCAGGCTGAATTAGAGGCCCTGGTTGGGGCATATGTGGGAGGCAACCAATCAAAGTGTCTCTCTCACATGGATGTTTCTCTCTTTCTGTCTCACCCCCTCCCTTCATTCTCTCTAAATATCAATGAAAAAAATATCCTTGGGTGAGGATTAACAATAACAACAACAAAAAAACAGAATCTGACTGTATGGTGGAGGAAGTATGGTTTAAATGACTTGAGTGATTTATAGGAAAATGGGTGCTCATACTAGCAGTCACAGGGATCTTCCGGAACCATGCATGTTATGGTATTTGTGTAGTTTGTCTTGTCTGACAACTGAACTATGACTGATGAGCTCCAGTGATCCTAGCTTGCTCTTCGGGGGTTTAATATGATATGCTAGTATCTACTGCTGAAGTCAGTGCTTCTGGTCACTGATTTATGGCCTTGAAGCCCAAACCTTCAATAGCTTCGCATCCTGATGTAGGTTCTTGCCTTTACACCTGTGTATTCAGGACAGACAGGAATCCCTGGGATCACTATATAACAACTCTGAATAACCAGGACCTCTGTCCCAGGACCATCTGTGTGGATGCCTCTATCAATGGGTCTATGCCATCCTGGAAGAGGTTGCTCTCAGGGATTTCACTAGAAGCATACAGATCCTTGCTAGTATCCCAAAGGAAGCAAGAAACAAGCCCTTATGTCCTTGAGCTACCATCTCTCACTGAAAACTTCCAAAATATCAGTTCACAAGTAGCAGTGCACTTGAGGTTCAGGCATGGAATGGCATACTTAAGTATCTTTTTTTTCCTTTATGATATATTCTTACTGCCCTTAAACATCAAACTCCATAACTATTCTCTATGCCCATGAGGAAACTCTACAATAATCCTTTCTACTTGGTCCTTATAATTTTCAAAGAATTTGTAAAACCCTTGTGTTTTTTTGTCCAAATTTAATGTTAAAGCCTAGTGTCTTGGTACAAATCTTATTTTAATTGTCAAATATTTACTATCAACTCTATCTGAATTCATTACTTTTAAAAGTGCCTTGATTAATATACAGGCCTGTCAGGCACCTTGTCCCAGGGCCAGGCTGCAAATACACCTGCTTCTACTTACTTATGCAGGTAACTCAAAATGGTTACAGGTAAAGTCATGTATACAGAAATATAAACAAGAAAAATAAAGCAATATTTAACAAAATATTTACCCTATTTAACTCTGATAAAAGATGAGAGTCTGTATCAGTCACAGTTCTGCCAGAGAAACAAAACCAGTGGGAGGTGCATGGTCAGCATGACTATGTTCATCATACAGAGAGGGGCATGGTATTTGACAGCCTGGAAACTCCAGGGTAGGAACTAATATTTCAATCCAATGGTAGAATATTTTTTTTTTACTCATAGAAACTGGTTTTCCTGTTTAAAGGCCTGTAACCTGGTTGGATAACCTCATTTATTTAATGTCAATTTATTATAGATATTAGTCACATCTACAAAATACTTACACAATACCTAGATTAGTGTGAGTTAGCCTTCTTAAAAAAATAAATTAACCATCATAGTGCCTCATTAAATAGGTGATAGTTGGAAGGAAAAATAAGGAATTAACTATGAAGGAACAAAAAACTAACTGGATTTTTAAAAGGCAGAGGCAGTGAGCACTGAAGGGTGGTTTTGAGGGCTTCACTTTGGGTAGCTGGGAAAGTAGTACACATGTAACAAAACTATAGGGAGCCAATTTGCACAAGAGGCTAATTAATCCAGTTTTAGATGGTTAAGAATGTGAGTTCAATGACCAAATATTTGGAGATGATTGCTCAACCATTGTACTTCAACTGAGTTGCTAAAAAGATGGACACATTGACCCACTTCCCTGCACTGGATGGAGCCGCAGGGACCAGGAGTGCACACTTGATGGAATCCAAAGTTTAAGCTTAATCACATTTAAAAAGCACATACACAAGCTAGTCAGACAGGCATGAGTCCTATGACTAAAAGTAGAGTTCTATAGCTGACAGCCATGGCTTTTCAGGTCTGTGCAGTACAGCCCAACCCAGAGAGAAAAAAACAAATCATAGGAAAGCATAGATAAGAGAGATGGACAACCCTCAAAGATGGAGAGTATGATTTGCATTCCTGTCTTTAAAAGACTGCTTTTCATGGCATGGAGCTTTACTTCATTCAGTTTCTAAGTTTTAGCATTATTGCAATTCCCATTTTCTAAATATATTGAAGTTTGAGTAGTTTTCTGTCCTTGGATCCAGGAATAAAACCAAATACTAAAAAAAATCTAGTTGGAAATATCAGCATTATCTATTTTCAAAGCATTATGCTACCTCAATAGTTAATTAGTATGTTTGGTAGTGGTGAAAGGAGAAACAGAGAATTTTAAAACTGGGGCTATAGAAGTCTTGATGTAGTTGAACTGAAAAATAATGGACTCAAAAATCAGTTGCACTTGCAACAACATGTTACTTGCAGAGCCAAAAACAAATGTTTGTGAAGAAATAGCTTTTGATGCCTGAGTGCAACAACTATTCAATTACAGCTGGAGTTATCATCCTTTCACCTTATCATATTTCCCCTACTACTGCACGGCGCATGTCCTCCATTTCCACCTTATCCAGGTTAAATTTCTTGATCCATCATAACCTTCACTTTCTTATGTAAGTCCCTAACACCTATGTCATTTTTGGCTTTGCTATTCTCAGCTGGTAAAATCCCAACCACAGTTAATTACAATTCCACCTATTCTAAACACCCTCCACTCAGAATACCATTGAAGAAATATACCTAGTTATATTGTCTAATCTAAATTGAAATATATGAACACTAACCTCAAATGGCTCTTTATACTAACCAATAATCATATGACATTTACTTAATTCATTCACACCTGCTTTTCTAAACAATGATTTTATAGTTTCTTTTACTATCCATTAAAACTCCAACACTTTCTCCTCCTCCATAATCATTCTTATTATGATGGCCAAGCTTCCTTTTTTACTGAGATAATAGAGCCAATCATCTACATAAATCCATTATCACATCGCCCTTGCCCTTTCCCATCAGTTAGATTATATAACTTCTCCCGAAATATGCAGACTAATTTTTACTCTTCTATTAGCTGATTCCTACTAGCAAGAGCTGGGAATTGGAAAGAGAACTAATGAGAAGTGACTGCTGGAGGAGAAAATGGTGGCCGAATAGACAGACCTGTCAGGCACCTTGTCCCAGGGCCAGGCTGCAAATACAACTAAATTGGAGAACATTCACCTGGAATTTCCAACTGTGGTCCAGCTGAGGAGGTGACTTATAACAAGGAAGAACAGGAGGCACCTGGAGACAAGTAGGAAGGAAGGGCGAGTCGGGAGAGGAGGACCTGAGCTACGGGGAGAACTCTCCCACACACCTGCCTGAGGCAGCGGCGGTGACCACCTGTTCCAGTGGTCAGCAAACTGCGGCTCGCAAGCCACATGCGGCTCTTTGGCCTCTTGAGTGTGGCTCTTCCACAAATTACCACGTGCGGGCGTGCACGTACAGTGCGATTGAAACTTCGTGGCCCACGCTCAGAAGTTGGTTTTGAAGAAGTGGCGTTAGAACACTCAAGGGGCCAAAGAGCTGCATGTGGCTCGCGAGCCGCGGTTTGCCGACCACTGACCTCTCCGGTGGTGCTTCCCCACCTGTGGGTGCCTTATCTGCAGTGGAGTGACCCAGGGCACCGTATCATCCAAGCAGCTGTGAAAGGTAGCAGGACTGCTGGTGGTAGCAAGGGTGGGAAGCAGAGCAGAGAAAAATTGGAAAGGCAGTAGCCAGGAATCCTGCATTGGGTCATTCATATGCTTCCAAACCAAAATGCTCATTTTCCCTGGAAGGAGCTATCTGGGGGTGAAAAAAACAAAGACAAAAATTCACCTTAGGTGATTCAGCCTGCAACACCCTGCATTTTGAGCTTTACTGAGGAAACAAAGGCAGAGGCCAAGCTTATGGGTCTGAACACTCTCAACGAGTTCTCAGTGACTGGATTGGAGGAGGGGCCATCCGCCCCACTATTCTATGAACCAGACTGATAAAAACTCCAGGGTCCCAGCTGACCCCATTGTCTCCATACTAGGATCTCTGTTCAGCCAAGAGCACAGTAATATTTTGGGTCACTCATGGAGGAGTAGCTCTGGGACAGGAAAAATCATTCATCATAGTTCCTGAAAGTGGAACAGTACCAACCCCACCAAAAGCCCTGTCGTAAAATGGACTCTGGAGTGACTGACAGCTGGCTGACAGGCAAAGAGGGCAGATTGGCCCCTCCTACTTGCAGCCAAAGTCTGTGTAGACAAACACAAGCAGTGGACCAGTAAATCTCTTAGACTTAGAGCTTCAAGTAGGGTGCTATATGCCAAAAGACAGTGCCTGACAGTGGTTAGCACCTAAGTACCTAACAGGAAGACCATAATTGGCCCACAGAAGAGTGAGGTCCTAAGCCAGCTCCCATGGGGCATTAAAATTTGGCTGAAGCAAACCAGAGTTCACTTCACTTTATTTTTTTTTTTTTGCACCCTTTTTGTCCTCTTCTCTTTTTTTCTTCAGTTTTTCTGCTATTTTCTTCTTTTTCATTTTTCACTTTCCCTTTATTTTTCCCCTTCTTTTAAATTGATCTTCTTCACATATCTGCTTTATTGATTTGTTATTATTCTAGTCTCTGTTGTTTTGCTCATATACCTAACTTCCACTTCCCTGCTCCGACTCAGTTTTCTTTTCTCTTTAGTTTTTTTTTCTTCACTACTCATTTTTTTCTCTATTCTCTTTCTCTTTTCTTCTCCTAATTTCTTAACTTGTTTCCCATCCTAAATTTAGGCCTATCTGCACTCTCTTCTATTCTCCTTTGCAAATTTTTCTTTCTTGTCTTGTCATTTATTTTCCCCCTCCTTTATTCTAAACTGTGGTCCTTCCCCTGTTCTAATTCTTTAACTGTATTTTTTTTTTTACTTAAGCTCTGCATCTGCTGATTCTGCTCCCTCCTGCCCTCTCCCACCAAGTTTTTATTTGTTTGTTTGTACTTTTTGGTTTATTTGTTTCTTTTGTTGTGTTTTATCCCCATATTTTTTCTTTCTTTTTTTTTCTATTCATTATTGCTCTCTTTTCTCTTTTCTAACTCTCTTTTCTATGGTGGTCAATTTTGTTGTGGTTATAGGGTTCTTATGTACATTCCTGTTCTGTTCCTTCTGTGTTTGTGTCTTGTTTTGTTGCATTTTGCGCTGTTCAGGCAGCACAACAGCTGGCTGAAAAGTGGCAGAAGGTGAGCCACCTAAAAAGACACCCTGAAAGGAGACTCCATCCATGAATGGAACAACAGCATTCAAGACCAAACTACAACAGGAGAACCAGATTATCTCAAGTAGGAGGAATTCCTAGAATACCCAGCTCAGGAGACCTGAGAGACTGTATTCCTGGGTCACTACGAAACATCTACTACATAAGACCACCCCCAAAAATCTGGATGCCATAGCAATTTGAACTAATACATAGAAACAAATACAAAGGAACAGAAACAACACCCAAATGAAAGAAAAGGAGGAATCACCAAAAAAAAAAAAAAAAAAGGAATTTAATGAAATAGAGGCAAGTAATTTGTCAGAGAAATAATTCAGAGCAATGGTTATAAGGATGCTCAAACATGTGAATAAGAATTATAACCAACTCAATGAGAATTATAAGGAGCTGAATGACAGTGTTTAGCACCTAAGTACCTAACAGGAAGCCCATAATTGGCATCAAGAAGAAATGAAGAATGACATAGTGGCAATAAAGAACACAATGGAAAGTTTCAACAGCATACTAGAAGCTGAGGACAGAACCAGCAAGTTAAAAGACAAGGTTGAACAAAACACCTAGGCAGAGTGGCAACTGGAAAAAAAAAAATAAAGAGCAGGAGGAGAGTTTAAGGGAGCACTGGGAAAACACAAAACAAAACAACATCCAGATAATAGGGGTGCCATAAGGAGAGGAAACTGAGCAAGGAATAGAAAACCTATTTGAAGAAATAATGACAGAAGACTTCCTGATATAAGAAGACTTCCTGATATAAGAAGAAAAATTTCAGGAATCACAGAGAGTCCTGATCAAGATGAACCCAAAAAGACTTACAACAGGACATATCATAATTAAATTGGCAAACAGACAAAGAAAGAATCTTACAGGCTTCCAGAGAGGAGAGAAAGCTATATACAAGAGATCTCTCATTAGACTAGCAACTGATTTCTCAACAGAAACACATCAGGCCAGAAGGGAATGACATGAAGTATACAAAGTGATAAAAAGCAAGGGACTGAATCCAAGAATATTCTATCCAGCAAGATCGTCATTCAAAATTGTAGGTGAAATCAAGAGCTTCACAGACAATAAAAGGCTAAGGGAGTTTATTACCACCAAATCAGCAATGCAAGAAATGCTAAAGGGACTGTTGTACTAGTAAAAGGAAGACATAGAAAGGGAGGAAGGAATACAGATATAAAGAATAAAAATGACAACAAACAAGTACCTATCAATAATAACCTTAACCCTAGCCAGTTTGACTCAGTGGATAGAGCATTGGCCTGGGAACCAAAGGGAATGTGCCTCGATTGCAGGCTCCTCCCTGGTCCAGGCCCTGGTCAGGGCATGTACAAGAGGCAACCAATAGATGTGTTTCTCTGACATCAATATTTCTCTGTCTTTCCCTCTCTCTTACACTCTCTCTAAAATAAATGGGAAAATATCCTCATGTGAGGATTTAAAAATAATAATAAAAATAAAAATAATAATAACCTTAAATCTAAATGAATTAAATGCTCCAATCAAAAGTCATCACAGAGCTGAATGGATAAAAAAACATGACCATATATATGCTGTCTACAACAGACCCACCTCAGAACAAAAGACTCACACAGACTGAAATTGAAGGGATAGAAACAAATTTTTCAGGCAAATGGAAATTGCTGTAGCAATACTTATATCTGACAAAATAGAACTCAAAATAAAGGCCATAACAAGACATAAGGAAGGCCACTTTATAATACTAAAGGGAGCGAAACAACAAGAGGCTATAACTCTGGTAAATATATATGCACCCAATACAGGAGCATTCAAATATATATAAACAAATCTTTTGGAGGATATCCAGGGTGAGATCAACAGCAATACAATCATAATTAAGGGGCTTTGAAACCCCACTGACATCACTGGATAAATCTAAACAAAAATCAACAAAGAACCAGCAATTCTAAATGACACACTAGATCAGATGGAACTAATTGACACCTACAGAATATTTCATCTATGAAACATAGGTTCTTCTCAAGTGCACATGGGACAGTTTCAAAGATAGACCACATATTAGGACACAAAAGCAATCAAACACATGGAGTTTAAATAGCATGTGATTAAGCAATGAATGGGTTACCAAAGAGATCAAAGAAAAAAATTTAAAGTCATGGAAACAATTAAAAATGAGCACACAACAATCAAAAATCTATGAGACATAGTGAAAGCAGTCCTGAGAGAGAATTTCATAGCATTACAAGCCTACATCAAAAAATAAGAAAATCTGGTTATAAGTTATCTAACACCACACTATAAAGAATTAGAAAGAGAACAACAAGAAAAGTCCAGAGTAAGTAGAAGGAGGGGAATGATAAAGATCAGAGCAGGGAAAAGAATGACATAGAGACAAAAGAAACAATACAAAAGATCAATAAAACCAAGAGCTGGTTCTTTGAAAGGATAAACAAGATTGATGAACCTCTAAGTAGATACACCAGGAAACAAATAGAGGGGGCCCAAATAAACAAAATCAGAAACAAAAGAGGTTTAGTAACAACTAACTCCACATAAATACAAAGGATCATAAAAAAATATTATGAATAACCCTAATCGGTTTGGCTCAGTGGATAGATCATCAGCCTGTGGACTAAAGGGTCCCAGGTTCAATTCCGGTCAAAGGCATGTACCTGGGTTGCAGGCACATCCCCAGTAGGGAATGTGCAGGAGGCAGCTGATTGATGTTTCTTTCTCATTGATGTTTCTAACTCTCTATCCCTCTATCTTCCTCTCTGTAAAAAGTCAATAAAATATATTTTAAAAAATAAAATAAAAATATTATGGACAACTTTATTTCAACAAATAGGACAACCTGGATGAAATGGACATATTTCCCAAAAAATACAACCTTCCAAAACTCAGTCAGGAAGAATCAGAAAACCTGAATAGTCCAAAAACTATCGATAAAATTCAAGCACAAAACAAAAAACCTCCCAGCAAACAAACCCCTCATGTGGACAGTTTTACAGGGGAGTTTTACCAAATATTCAAAGAAGGAACACCTCAAACTATTCAAAAAAATTCAAGAGGAAGAAACACTTCCCAACTCTTTCTATGATGCCAGCATCACCCTAATACCAAAACTAGATAAAGACAACACAAAGAAAGAGAATTCCAGGCCAATATCCCTCATGAACATACATGCCAAAATCCTCAATAAAATTTTAGCAAAACTGATTCAGCAATACATTAAAAAGATCATACACCATGACCAAGTAGGATTTATTCCAGAGATGCAAGGCTGGTATAATATCCGCAAATCAATAAATGTGATACAGCATATAAACAGATTGCAAGACAAAAATCACATGATCATATCAATTGATCCAGAAAAAGCATTTGACAAAATCCAACACCTTTTTTTAATAAAAACTCTCAGCAAAGTGGAAATAGAGAAAACATACCTCAACATAATAAAAACCATATATGCCAAACTTACAGCCAACATCATACTCAAAGGGCAAATACTAAAACCATTTCCTCTAAGAACAGGAACAAGACAGGAATGCCCTCTTTCACCACTCTTGTTCAGCATAGTTCTAAAAGTCCTGGCCATAGCGATCAGACAAGAAGAAAAAAAAAAAAAGTATCCAAATTGGAAAGGAGGAAGTAATACTCTCATTATTCACAGATGATATGATACTGTACATAGAAAACCTTAAAGACTCCATAAAAAAAACTAGTAGATTTAATAAATGAATTCAGAAACATAGCAAGATACAAAATTAACACCCCAAAATCCATAGCATTTTTATACACTAATAGTGAACTCTCAGAAAGAGAAACTAAAAAAAAATCCCATTTACCATTGCAACAAAAAAGTAAGATACTTAGGAATAAACTTAACCAAGGAGGTAAAATACCTTTACTCTACAAACTGCAGGACATTGAAAAAAGTTAGAGAAAGATATAAACAAGTGGAAGAATATAACATGTTCATGGATTGGTAGAATCAACATCATTAACATGTCCTTATTACCCAAATCAATCTACAGATTCAGTTCAATCCCTATTAAAATACCAATGGCATATTTCACAGACCTAGAACAAACACTCCAAAAAGTTATATGGAACCTAAATAGACCCTGAATAGCTGCAGCAATCTTGAGAAAGAACAAAATTGGAGGAATCACAATACTAAATATTAAGTTATACTACAAAACTGCTGAGCTCAAAATAAGTCTGATACTGCACAAAAGCAGGCAGATAGATCAATGGAACAAAATAGTGAACCAAGAAATTGCCCCAAGCCATTATGGTCAATTAATATTTGACAAAAGAGGCAAGAGCATACAATGGAGCAGAGGCAGTCTTTTCAATAAATGGTTTTGGGAAAATTGGTCAGGTTCATGAAAAAAAATGAAACTAGACCACCAATTTACATCAGACACAATAATAAACTCAAAATGGATAAAAGACTTAAATGTAAGACATGAATCCATAAAAACCCTTGAAGAAAACATAGACACAAAAATCTCAGACATATTGCATAACAATATGTTTATTGATACATCTCTTAGGACAATGGAAACTAGAGGCCCAGTGCACGGGTTCATGCACTGGTGGGGTCCCTCAGCCTGGCCTGTGGGGATTGGGCCGAAACCGGCTCTCCAACATCCCCCAAGGGGTTCCAGATTGCAAGAGGACGCAGGCCAGGCTGAGGGACCCCACCTGTGCACGAATCCGTGCACCGGACCTCTAATATGCATATCAGATCTTTGGTTAATCTCTTCCCACCCTCCCCTCTCCCGCCTTTCCTCTGAGATTCATCAGCTTATTCCATGTTTCCGTGCCTGTGGTTTCTACTCCTGCATCGAGCGTCTGCCACCTGGTGGTCAGTGCACATCATAGCTACTGGCCAGTGGGCTGGTCGGCCAGTTGGCCAGTCACTTAGGCTTCTATATATATATAGATCAATAATTTGACACTTTAAACAGGTAAAGTTTTTCGTATATATATAATATCTCAAAAAAGCTTTAAAAAAATAAAGAATATATAGGGAAGATCTATATGATCTTGTAGTATGCTAAGACATCTGAGAACACACACACACACACACACACACACACACACACACACATTTATAACCATTCAAATCTCTAAGTTGGTCTCTTTCAAAATAAAAATATTCCACTCATCAAAGTCACCATTATAAAATAGAAAAGCTGCCTGGCTGGTGTGGCTCAGTTGGTGGAGCATCATCCCATACACCAAGATTCGTTGGTTTGATTCCAGGTCAGGGCACATGCCAGGGTTACTGTACCATCCCCCGTAGGGGGCATGCAGGAGGCAGCCAATCTATATTTCTCTCTCATCAATATTTCTATCTTTCTTTCCCTCTCCCTTTCTCTCTCTCTAAAAAAATAAAGTAAAAATAAAAACATATTTAAAAATAGACAAGCTACAACATAGCTTAAAAAACATCCACAGTGCATGTATTTGACCAAACAGACATGTAATGAGCTCCTAAAACCCTAAATTAAAAATCAAGTAACTCAAATAGACAATGAGCAAAAGACTTGGGTATTTCACAAAGGAGGATTTATAAACAGTAAGCAAATTAAAATGTGCTCAAACTGTATTTGAAGGGGAAAACACAATTTGATACCACTACACACCAGGTAACAGCTAAAATTAGGAAGAATGATAATAAGTGAAAGCATGAGTATTAATGAGGATACAAGTCAACTGAATGCCTCACTAATTCCACTTTCTATTTTTTATACAAGAGAAATAAAAATATATATCTACAAAAAGACTAATGCAGGAATGTTGAGAGCCCCAAATTGAAAACATTCCAATTGTCAATAGAAGTGATTTAAAACATATGTGTCATATTTACATAATGCAATACTACTCAGCAATTAAATTAACATCTGATATACATAACAAAATGTATAAAATAAAATAAAAAATTACATACAGCAAAAGAAGCGATATGCAAAGAATACATCTATGTGGTCTGATTTATGTGCATTCCAAGAAAAGTCAAACAAATCTATGACTATAAAAATCAGATTACTGGATGCCATTTGGTATAGGGAAATTGACTGGAAAGAGAGGTGAAGTAAAATTCCTAGGATAAAATTTCTAAATCTTGATTGTGGTATTAGTTATACAAATGTATGTTTATCAAAACATACTAAACTATAGAGGAAGGTCTGTGCATTTCTTTTCATATAAATTATACCTCATAAAAATAAAAACAAATAAAGAGTTAATGTCTCAATTGGCTTAGTTATCAGGTAGCTGTCAGGATTATTAGATGCTAGAAAGATGCAATGTATATTGTTGTAATAGCTAAATATTTTGTAAAATTGTTTTCTTTGAATATTTGGATAGCACAGAGGAAATAAAGCTGAACAACAAAATATCAGTAATGTATGCTCTTTGTAAAGCATTGCTTACAGCATGGCATAACAGAGAGAGAGAGAGAGAGAGAGAGAGACAGAGAGAGAGAGAGAGAGAGAGACAGAGAGAGAGAGAGAGAGAGAGAGAGAGAGAGAGAGAGACCCCGGGAAGAATTGCCTGGTTTGAGAGCAAAATGAATTTAAATGTGGAATGTGAACCTTGCAGGATTGAAAAAGCCAAGCTGCTTCTAGATTCCCAACTGGAAAAGGTGCACTGAGCTCTTTGAGTTAAACAAGGACTGAACTCTGGGCTGCGGAATTAAATAGCGGGGAGGACAATGACCAGGGTTCAAATCACATGGCTTCAAGAGAGCTGTCATTAATTTCAAAGGAAGAGAAAGAAAAATCAAAGAGGTAAGACCCAAACAAAAGAAACATGCTAGACAGTTATCATTATCAAAGAACTGGAGTGTGACTACAGATATGCTGCACTGACTGATTAGATTTACTTTTGTAAGGCTTATATTACCAGATAAACCATAAGTCCGGTCTACCAATACCCCCACACTTGCACTTGCATGGTGAGGCTATAGAATGTAAATTCTACAGGGAGGACATACTCCTTAATACCCATTTCAAATGTTGCCATGGACTGAAGAAAAAAAAAAATGGACAAAAGGTTATTTTTTTCCCCCCCAGAAAACATACTCAGGGTCTACTCAATTAACTTTCTCACCACCCGGACAGAGAATCGTTATGAAGTCAGTCGCCTGGGATTTCATCATTGCTATGAAGTCTCCCGTCCTCTCTATTTTCTCTAGTGAGACCTTTACATGCAGTTTGTCGTCATCCCATCTGTTCTCCAGGGAAGGGCAGGTCACTTGTCTTTTGCCCACTGACTGTCAGAGCAGGAGGCCATACCTGATGAAGAGGATTGTAAAACACCCCCCAATGCCTCCTGGACTCTGAGACGGACGCATTCCCTGGATGGGGGAGTGGAATCTGATGAGGCATGAGAGGCAGGCCCTGCAGGATTTTGTGGGACAAGTTAATGGATTTAACTTAAAGCAACGGTCAGTCACTGAGGGGTTCTAGCTTGTAAGGGATGACCGGATGGATGCTTGGAGGACACCTCTCTAGCTGTAGTGTGCCAAGTGGATTGGAAGCGGGTCAGAGTGAATAATAGGCACTAAATTGGGTTTTACAGCAATCAAGATAAGCAGTGGCTTGTATTAGTCTGTGGTAGAGGAGATTTAGGAGATTGGATCAATAAAGAAATATTTACAAGGTAAAGTGAGTTGAACTTGGTAATACATTGGAAATAGCAGGTGAGAGAGAAGGGACAGCAAGGGGGTATTTTTGAATTTTGACGTAAAAATTTAGTTGGGCAATGGTGTCATTGCTGAATAAACAACTAGAAAATAACCTGATTTGGAAGAAATAGCTTGAAATTGCACCAGTTGGAGAAAAGGTGTTTGCAGTCATTGGAGACATCTACATGTCTTGAATTCAAAAGAGATTTCATCCTGGACAGTTCATCTAGGAATAAGTAGAATATAAATAGTGGTTGAGGCTTTGGACTTAAATTAGCCTAGGAAGAGACTACAGAATAAAAACAGAAAAAAACCTCGGTAAATGGAAGAGGCAGCTCCATGAAATAATTCTGTTTAATGCTACTTCTATAGCACTTAGAGTAAGTTCAAATTCAACTCCAAATACATATGATATTATACAACTTTGAAAAAAAATATGCTGCAGTGATAAGAATTTAAGCTCTTGCCTAAAAATAGTATTTTGCCACATAATAGCTGTTGACCTTAAGCTAATTATTTAACCAGTCTGAGCTTCAGAGTTTTCATGGGAAAAATAAGGATAAGACTGAATTGAAGAGCTATTGTGGAGAATTATATTTTTGTTTTTTAGAAAATAGGTAAAACTTTTGATACATAACAGGTGTTGGGGGAAAAAAAAGAAAACCCAAACACGCACACACACACATACTGGAAATAGACAAGAAAATATACTGCATTATCCATGGACAGAGAGCAATACATGTAAATTAACAATTACTCAGGCACCATCAGATCAGGGTCAAGGGAAGGAGAAAGCCACTGGGAACAGAACTTCAGACAACCTATAAAATCAGACACTAATCCATCTGCCAAACCAGGAGCTACAGTCACCACTTTGGGACCAACTTGAGAAAAAGTGGCAAGACTTGTTGCGAGCCTTTTCACGAAGATTTACCGCAGCTCAGAACTGTGTTGGATCAGTTGCACTTGGAGATATCCAAGGATTTCCAATCTGATCCTGCTACTTACCAGCCCACTCGTTTCTGGATTGGTCACTGTGAGCATGGATCACAGTTTTGCTAACAGGAAGAAAGCAGTTGTATGAGAATTTCATCTTCTCAGAGAAGAAATAGTCACTAAATGGGTGGCATTTACATAGAGCAATTTTGTGGTGCCAAATTATTCATTTTATATGTCTTAAGGAACACGTGTTCACAAAGATTTGTTTTCCTTTCTATTGTCTTGCCAGGATTGTTTACCAAAATAGAAAAGATTGAATTTATCTTTCATTCAGATTCTTATAGAAAGAAAAAGGCCAATAGAAAGGTTAGAATAAGTATAGTTTTTACCTGATCTGGATAATGTATTTTCTTTGTTTAATTTAGATTTGTTAACTTTTTGTTAACTTTTGTCTTAAGAATTTTTATAGGGAAATTAGAAAGCTTTTATCCTAACCTTTGTTTTTGTTTTTTAAAACTGCATTTGATTGTCTAATTGGGGCATCCACATTGTTTGTATTTTTAATTGCTTTATTTTATTTTGTCTACTGTGGTTCTGATGTTAGTATGACTGGTTAAAAGCAATTAGACTATTCATTAATAGTTTTTCTCTTTAGTGGCATCAATGTATGAAGAGGGTAAATTTGACTCATAAGACCGAATCCAACCTTTCACTTCTCTGTTTCAATTCCCTGCGCCGGCTCACCACAGGGGACTTCTCCAGTGTTCATCAAGGTTGGCTGAACCCAGCTGGTTGTGCTGAGCTTCCAAAGTGACTTGGGCACTGGGGACAATCTGGCTCATTTACCAGCATCTGACTTTTTGGCCCAAAGAACAAAATCTCATAAACAGCGCTTACAAAGGCTCTGTTTTCCAGGATGTCAAGTTTTGTGACAACCTTCCTCTTGGAAAAGACAACTTTTTCCCTTTAGTCTAACTCATTATTACATTGACAGCATTTCTTTTTGGAAAGAATAACTGTGAAATTTAATTGAAAAAAAAAGTGATAGCAAAAACAAAAAACAAAGAAACCAAAAAACCAAAATGCTTCAAATAGGAGTAGAGGTAAAGTTAAATCAGCAAATCACTCTATTTCAACAATGTTTAGTTCCAAACCAAGTTTTTTAAAG
Organism: Eptesicus fuscus; assembly: GCF_027574615.1. Lineage (NCBI taxonomy): Eukaryota > Metazoa > Chordata > Mammalia > Chiroptera > Vespertilionidae > Eptesicus > Eptesicus fuscus. The sequence continues at coordinate 10,607,335 of NC_072485.1, forward strand.
TAAATGTGTAAGCAATAGATACTTAGTAAACTTGGATTTCATCCCACTGAAATCATTTTTCAAATCAATGCCACAACATGTCCAATACTTTAAACTCCAACTTCAGGTAGGCAAGAGCAGTTTTTTTTATTAGCAGAAGGCTGTTGAAACACAAATACAAAAGATTATTTCCCTAAAATTTACATATGATTATAATAGCAATACACTAGCAAACAAACAAACAAAAACACCACAATTTCATAGCTCTCAGATCTTATACTCTAAGCAAGTGACAGTATATTCCTTTATTATTAAGAAAGTGAGAAATAGGTAAAGTGGGCTGAAATAAAGATAGTATATTCAAAACTTGTTCACAGTAATTGTCATTTTAAAGCTCCAGAGTGGACATAGTAAGACAGAAGTCAAGGGCACAAGAGACCAGCATGGAGTCAGCAGCAAATAGATATAGACATGACCATGGCAGAGTCCAGTTTCAAAACTAGAGTTAAATAGCTGATATGAAACAGAGGACAAAAAGCCCAGGGGGTGAGATGGCAGAAGAGTAGGCCTGAAGGGCTAACCAGGTCAGTAACCAGAAAGGTAGATGGGGTGGCGGAAAATGAGGTCTTCCACACAGGAAGCCCGACAGTAAACTGGATGTTAACATTGCTCTCTCTCAAAGCTACTATCTTAAACACGGGTGTCTGTCTTTAAAACAAATAGTTGGGGCTTTGAGGCCCTAATAAGCATTGCCCCGAATTAAATATCCTGAAGACTCAGTCACCACCAAGTTAATTTCCATAAGAGTGGCCATATGTATGTATTAATGAATGTTACTTTTTAAAGAAAAAATGTCGTTAGATATTTATTTTCTGTATTCTATCGCTAGGATAGAATAGGAATAGCATCCTTTTTAATCAAGTCATAACCATATCCCCACAGATGGTGGAAGCCTGGCACAGTATCAGTTGCTTTATAAATATTTAGTGAATGGATCAATCAATACCCATTTTATTTTATGTTGATACTCCATTCTTAACACTATCAATTATGTTTCCTAACATTCTTTTTTATAGTTTCATCTGTTTTATTGCATATGAAATGAACATCTTTTCTATAGATAGACTAGTACTACTCAGCAGTGACAGTAATTAATGCCAAATAAAATTTTTCAATTGGAAACACAAAAAATTCTAGGAGTTTATGAAGAGAAAGCAGTGCATATGGTGTGATCACATTAAAGAGGACAAATATAAACTCATAACATCAGCTCTTTAAAAAAAAAAAGAAAATGATATTTTGAATAAAATATTAATATCAATAAACATCATCTATATAATAAAAGCCAGGGTCTAAAGATGGATACCATCCAAGGCTCCACCAGACCGGAAGTCAATACTGGGTTGCCATGGCAAACCAGCGCTAACTGGGCTACTGCTAGTGATCCCACCCAGCAATGACTGCCTAGGGGGCTTTGGATCAGGCTCAGAGAAAGGCCTGCAGAGAGAGAGAGAGGCTGGGTCTGATCCACAGCCTCTGTGGCAGCTGTTGATCAGAACTTGCATCTCTTTCTCCCCCTGCCTGGCCAACATCCATGCCTCCTTTTCTCTCCAGGCCTCCACCTGGGCTACTGATCAGCCCCGCCTTTCTAATCAGGCCCCTTTGATAGGCCCAGAGATGCTGACTAGCATAGAAACTGACCAATCAGAACCAAATCTGGGTGAATGTAAGGAGCCAATGGTTGCCTAGGAGGCAGAGCTTTTGATGCTGACTGACATAGAAACTGACCAATCAGAACCAAATTGGCTGGCAGAGGAGGGCAGTTGGGGGTGTGATCAGGCCGGCATGGGAGGGCAGTTAGGGGTGATCAGGCAGGCAGGGGAGAGCAGTTGGGGGCAACCAGACTAGCAGGGGAGGGCAGTTGGGGGCGAGATCAGGCCAGCATGGGAGGGCAGTTGGGGGCGATCAGGCAAGCATGCAGAGGCAGTTAGGGGTGATAAGGCAGGCAGAGAGGTTAGGGGCTATCAGGCAGGCAGGCAGGTGAGTGGTTAGTAGCCAGCAGTCCCAGATTGTGAGAGGGGTGTCTGACCACTGGTTTAGGCCTGATCGGGTAGATGACCAGCAGTGGGACATCCCCCGAGGAGTCCCCGATTGGAGTGGGTGCAGGCTGAGCTGAGGTAACCCCCCCTCCATGCACAAATTTCATGCACCGGGTCTCTAGTACATATATAATATTAACAATATTTATTAGTGGTTAATACATTTTTAAGAATTTCTATACTTCATGAAGACCAGTGTTTTTTGCCTACATAATCTTTGTAATTTCTGAAAATTATATATTTTTGAAAATCTGTTATATAGTGAGCAAATAATAAATATCACAAATTTGGGATTTAATATTTGACATTGTTTTGGTTCCATATTAGCTTACTATAGAAAACTCCTTTTATAGATAGCCTACAGCATTTGACTACTGCCTATATCAAAGCAAATTACCAAATCTGCCTTCAAGATAGAATCCAAATCAGTCCAGTTGTATGGTGTCAGAGGGTTAGATCATGTGATATAAAACATGGCAAAGAAATACTGTCTCTCCTACAAGGCTGAATGGAGCAGTTCATTTGCAAGGGTGAAAAGTTGGAAGTACCCATGGATGGCTCTACCACCTAAGGAAAGTTGGATGAAAATAAAAAACTCCCCTTAAAACATTCCACACTTTACTTCTGGAATTTTTATGAGATCAATAAAGGACTTTATTTTCTTGGCAAATGTAGAAATAATGGAGAGATTGACCCAGGAAATACACAAATGGAGGTCTAAATGCCAGCTTCATAGCAGGCAAGACTGACTGGGGAGCTTGGCTTAGCTCTATAGCAACAGTGGATTTATTAGTGCTGTTCTCCAGAATTAAATTTATCCATCTAGTCACTGACCATGCTGAAATAACCCAGAGTTTCTTCAAGTTGGTTGTGCCTTTCAAACTTACGGCATGCAGAAAAAAATCCCAGCAGCAATGGGTAAAAATAAATAATTTTTTTTCAGGTTCATTAGTTACATAAATGTATCTCTATCTCTACACAATGGAGTGTGAACTGAAAGGGCTGAGGGAGAGAAGTAAGGGTTGCCCCTAGGAAGTCCTTCCCCAGGGGAAGCCAAGGAGTTGGGACTAGGCGTCATCCCCCAATATCATTATTGTTCTGATCTCCCTTGCTAGTTTTCTTTTCTAATAGAGAGCTATATATCATTATAGATTAACCTTTTGCACTCGGATTTTGAGTGTGAATCGACACGGTTAGCATTAGAATAAAGGAATCGAGAAAAAAGCAAGTGAGTGCAAAGGGTTAAGTCTTCATCTTACTCCTTTATTCTTTTCTTACTTTTTAAAAAATTTTTAAATATATATACATATTTTTTTAAATATATTTTATTGATTTTTTACAGAGAGGAAGAGAGAGGGATAGAGAGCTAGAAACATCGATGATAGAGAAACATCGATCAGCTGCCTCTTGCACAACCCCTACTGGGGATGTGCCCGCAACCAAGGTACATGCCCTTGACCGGAATCGAACCTGGGACCTTTCAGTCCGCAGGCCGATGCTCTATCCACTGAGCCAAACCGGTTTGGGCAATTTTTTTAAAATATATTTTTATTGATTTCAGAGAGGAAGGGAGAGGGAGAGAGAGATAGAAACATCAATGATGAGAGAGAATCATTGATTGTCTGCCTACTGCACACCCTCTACTGGGGATCGAGCCCACAACTCAGGCATGTGCCCTTGACCAGAATCGAATCCAGGACCCTTCAGTCCGCAGGCCAACGCTCTATCCATTGAGCCAAACCAGCTAGGGCCTTTTCTTACTCTTTAATTTTGTGTTTTCCTATTTTTACAATATAAATGTTATCAAATATATATTCAAAAATAAACATGCTCTGTATAAAAATATGTTAGGGTCCTCAAACAATAGGAAATTACCATTTCAAATGTCTTAAAACTAGGAGAAAGCAAAATCACCTAATGTTTAGTGAAAATAGAGGGGTTCCATTAAATGTTAACATGAAATGAATTGTCATGGAGGGCAGAAGTATATAAATAGCCCCAGAAAGATTACTGGGAAAACAAAAGGTGAGTAAACACTGAGAGAAAGACCTTGCCCCCAAACACCTGTGTTGGTATAACAGCCAGGAATATTTTTTAAAAGTATGATCCAAAGTAATGAGGGTTTTTCTTGCTCAACTATAATTGGACATTTAAAAAAAAAAAGTAGTGCTTCACTATTAAGACAGAGTATCCACAATGAGTATAAAGCTTCAGACATAAAAAGTCGTAGCTTTGCAACATTTTATTAGCAAAGGTTGAAAATAATAAGTAATTAAAGTAGCTTTAAGAAATCAGAAAAATCTTAAAATGTCAAGAAAAAAAATAGCCTAATTTAAAATAGCATCTCATCTCTTATGCATTTCTTACAAAGTATGATTATAAGTAATCATTAGTCTGTATGCTCTTTAGTCTACTGTTTATGTAAAGAGTAAATTTGATTCCTGACCATGTCACATACATTCCTTTGAAGACTCAGCCTCTGACAATGTACCAAAAGAATGGACCTTGGGGATTCGTCACCCCAATTAAGAAGAAGCAAGAGTCAATTCTTGTGTTTGATGTGAGCATAAAAATTCAATTTCACTTTTATACCCAAGAGTGAAGAGCAGGTGGATTAAGCTGGTCAGGAGTCAAGTGGCAGAGCTCAGGCTGGAGATGAACCAGCTAACGGTTAAGGACTGCTGCAGGTCAAGAGCAGCCAGAGATCTGGATCCCAAGTTCTTGAAATGGACGTTACACAATTTCAGTTCTGACTGAATGGATGAGAGCTGAAGATACAAAATGTAGACATTTAGCATGAGAAGGCAGAAACGGGTCAAGGCAGCAGATGTCAAGAGACATGAAATATCCCAAGTAAGCTAAAATCGCAAGTAAGCTGAAATCCCATGTGACTGACTCTGGATCTAGATTACGTTTGCTTTGAATATTTTATACATCTTGTCAAGCATGGGAGCCCAGGATTCATAAATAACTGTAGGAAATTGTTACAGTCAAGGGAAAAGTCAAAAATCCCACAGAAACTGTCTAAGCACTCCCTTTGAACATCTAACAGACACACAGGGATGCTGTTTACAGCTTCTCCTTTTGTTTAGGAAAAAAATGTAATATATCCTATTTTAATACCTGCACGTACTTTCTCAGTGTGTCCCATTGCCTTGGTGGCCTCTATCTTCTGCCTTTGATTCATTTCTGACATCTATATTTGAAAATAAAATTCAGATCATAGATTCAGTCCAACTGTTGTCTATCCCTGTGCTAGGACTTGCATGACAAAGTACCACAACTTGCTTGACTTAAACAGCAAACATTTATTGTCTCACAGTTCTGGGGCTAGAAGTCTAAGAGGAAGATGTTGGAAGAGTTGGTTCCCTCTGAAGTTTGTAAGAGAGATTTTGTTCTATGCCTTTATCCCAATTTCCTGTGGTTGGCTGGATAGATTAGGTATTTCTTGACTTGGAGATGTTTACTTCATGTTTATATGGAGTTCTCCCTCTGTGTGTGTGTCTGTGTACAAATTTCACTTTTGTATAAGGACACCAGCCCTATTGGATTAGGATTCTACCTTACTCCACTATGACCTCATCTTAAATAATTACATATGCAACAACCTTATTTCCAAATAAAGGCACAGTCTGCAGTACTGGGAGGTACTACTTCACCATATGAATTTTGGAAGAATACAACCAACCCATAACAGAGATTCTGTTCACATGGATTACACACTAATCTTGTGCATGAATCTTGTTTTAGACCCATTCATTCAAAGAGTTCATTATGATTGGTACAGCCATTATGAAAAATAGTATGGGTTCCTCAAAAAACTAAAAGTAGAACTACCATATGATCCAGCAATTTTATTTCTAGGTATATATCTGAAGGAAATAAAATCACTACCTTAAAGAGGTTTTTGTACCTCTATATTCCTTGCAACAGTATTCACAACAATCAAGACATAGAAGCAACCTGTCTATAGGATGGATGAACACAGAAAGATAATGTGATATATATTTACAATGGAATACTATTGAGCCATTAAAATAAAGAAAACCCTACCATTTGATACAGTGTAGATGGGCCTTGGGGACATTATGGTATGTGAAATAAGTCAGCTAGTGAAAGACAAGCACTGTATGATCTCATGTATGTGAAATCTAATATATACTCATAGAAACAGAATAGAAAGGTGGTTGCCAGGGGCATGGAGATGAAGGAAATGAGATGTTGGTCAAAGGGTTCAAAGTTCCACTTATAAGATGAATACATTTGAGGGATACTGTATTATATGCTTGAGAGTTATTAAGAGTTGATCTTACATATTCTCATCACACACACAAAAATGGTAACTATGTGAAGTAATAGATATGTTAACTAACCTTAGTGTGGCAATCATTCCAGTTGTACATCTTAAACACATACAATGTTATATCAAGTATAACTTTATAAAGCTTGAATTTTTTAAAACTAATAAACAAAAAGCCTGATCAGTGTTGCTCAGTGGTTGAACGTCAACCTATGAACAGGAGATCATGGTTGAATTCCCAGTCAGGCACATGCCTAGATTTTGGGTTCAGTCCTCAGTGGGGGGTGTGCAGAAGGCAACCAATCAATTATTCTCTCTCATCATTGATGTTTCTATCTCTCTCCCTTTCTCTCTGAAATCAATAAAAATATATTTTTAAAAAAGTACTAAACAAAAAAAAAGACTTGATTGTAAATAAAATGGAGAATATTGGGCAATCTGAATGAAATAAAATTGATCATAGTTGTGTTAAAACTACATAAAATTTAATTTCTCAGAAAATAGTACTTTATACTCACTATTTCCATTTTTTTTACCATCTACTGACTCCAATCGATTCTTTTCTATCTTTATACTTAGCATTCTCACAACAGTGATCACTAGAAGGCTGATTTCATGTGACTTTAAAATCTCCAAATCAAAAGTCCTGTTCTTGATCTCAGTTTTCTCTAATTTTCTACAATGATTCTGAATAAGGCCTCTTTCAACCTATATCTGCTCCAGGAATTTATTACTCTTTTTTGAAAATTTATTTTTATTGGTTTCAGAGAGGAAGGGAGAGGAAGAGAGAGATATAAACATGAATGATGAGAGATAATCATTGATCGGCTGCCTCCTGCATGCCACCTACTAGGGATTGAGCCTGCAATCTGGGTATGTGCCCTTGACAGGAATCAAACACAGTTCACAGGCTGACACTCTATCCACTGAGCCAAAGCAGCCAGGGAAGAATTTATTACGCTTAACCTCATGTCTCTTTCTTTCTTCCTCTGACCATATATTTTTTGGTTGTCATGTCTGTCTTGCCATCTCTCTCTTCTGCTTATATAAGTATTTTTAAAAATAATTGAATGGATAGATGACTGGAAGTTTGGACAGGTGGATGAATAAATAAATTTGAAACTTAAATGCAAAATGGAGGAGGCAGTGTAAATTTGTAACTCCAAAATTATATAACTAAATGTATATTTCTTTTTAAAAATAAAAGTTGTATATATTTAAGACATACAACATGATGAAATGAATAAAAATAGTGAAATGATTACGGCACTCAAGCTAAATAACATACCATCTCCTCAAATAGCAAATATTTCTTTGTGTGTGTGATGAGAGCATCTGAAACATACTTTCTTAGCAAATTTGCAGTATTCAGTACAGTATTATTAACTACTAGGGGCCCAGTGCACAAATTGGTGCACCTTGAAAGGAACTGTGGTCCACGAGGCTGCAGTGGGCACAGGGCAGGTCTTGGTCCATCCTCCACACCCCTGCTGGCCCCTCCCACCACTGCCCCCAGCCCCCTGTCTTCCTGCAGCCCTGCTCCTGCTGCCACCGCTCCCACACACTGACAGCGCCAGCCCAGCTCGCACCTGCTGATGGCGTGGAGTGATTGGGGCCAGCGCCAGCAGTGGGTGCAAGTGGGTATGAGCGGAGCTGGCGCTGTCAGTGGGTGCGACCAGCGGCTGCTGCCCCGAACACCCCTCAGGAGCAGAAGGAGATGGAGAAGCCCTCAAGCTGGTGCCAGGTGCCAGAAGAAGGTGCTAGCGAAGGCTCCGGCACCAACAGCAGGGGCGAGGGCCCAGCGGGACTACCGCAAGTGGGAGCAAAGAATTTTCAGTAACCACAGAGGCTCACCCCAATGACAGTGACCAGTCACCTCCTTGGTCTGGCACCCCTGCTCACCTGCTCCACCATCCTGCCAAGGCCGACACACTCTACGTTCCACACATGCCCCCTGGTGGTCAGTGCATGTCATAGCAACCAGTTGTTCCACTGGTCGGTCTATTTGCATATTAGGGTATTTTATATATACAGACTAGAGGCCTGATGCACGAAGATTCATGCAAGAATAGGCCTTCCTTTCCCTGGCTGCCGGCACCGACTTCCCTCTGGCACCTGGGACCTGGGCATTTGCTCTGGTCACTGTCTTCCACCTTTGCTCTGGCCAGAGGCACCTTCCGCCTTTGCTCCAGCCCTGCCACCCTCCTGTAGCTCTCTCCACCCCCTGCCCCCCACCCCCAATAGCAGGCGTCCCGCCCCACCCCGGCCGTTCCATACCTGTGCGCATGCACTGCCCAGAGGCCTGGAGCGGCCGGGCCGGGGTGGAACGCCTGCATCGTCACCATGGTGACAACACAAGCATCCTGGTCTGGCCGCCTCCATCTTTGTCTTGTCAATTGTATATTCCCTCCTTATTGGCTGTGGGTGCCCCATCTTTTTCACGGAGTGATTGTCAATTTGCATATTGTAGCTTTCTTACATAGGATGGTTATCATGGTGTACACTGAGTCTCCAGACTTATTCTACTTACATAACTGTAACTCTGTACCCTTTGACCAACACCCTATTTTCCTCACCTCCTTACCCTTAGCAATCACTGTTCTACTCTCTGCTTCTAGGTATTCAACTTTGTTAGATTTCACATATAAGAGAGATCACAGTTTTTTACTCTCTATGTTTGGCCTATTTTACTAAATATATATATATTAATCCTCACCTTAGGATATGTTCCTATGATATTAGAGAGGAAGGAAGAAAGAGAAACATTGATGTGAAAGAGAAACATCAATTGTTTGACTCAGTGGTCAGCAAACTGTGGCTCGCCAGCCACATGCGGCTCTTTGGCCCCTTGAGTGTGGCTCTTCCACAAAATACCACGTGCAGGCGCGCACGTACAGTGCAATTGGAACTTCGTGGCCCATGCACAGAAGTCGGTTTTCGGCTCTCAAAAGAAATTTCAATCATTGTACTGTTGATATTTGGCTCTGTTGACTAATGAGTTTGCCGATCACTGGTTTGACTACGTGTTCAACAGGGCATCAAACCCACAACCTAGGTATGTGCCCTGATGGGGAATCAAACCCACAACCTTTTTGTTATATGGGACGATGCTCCAATTAACTGAGCCACCTGGCCAAGGCATACTTAGCATATTTCTTAATGGTATTCCCACACTTTCTCCCCCCCACCCACCCAACTTTAATTTTCCCAAACTTCATACAATTCTGAGTCAAGAACTTCTTTGCTACACATGATCTAATGAGAAATAACAATACATTATCCCAAATCAACTTTGATGTACTTTACTGGCATATTGCTTTCTAACTACCTTGACTATTTTTATGCTTAAGAAACTAAAGTGTTTACTGAATATTAGTTTATATTTTCAAGCTTTTCAGTTGTTTGGTATCTTATATTTGACTTTTAATCCATTTAAATTTTAATATATTATGAGGTGAATTTCCAAAATTTTCTAGTAATTTATTTTATTTTTAATATCCCCAATATAAATTTATCTTTGAATATTGGATGTTTTATTCTTTCTGAGAAAGAAAAGTAATAACAATTTCTTAAGTCAGGAATATTTGGGTTATTACTAAAAAATATTTGTCATTTTTTCCTTTCATTTTACAGAGAACTTTAAATCATCTTGTTAGTTAATTACTGATTTCCATAAAAAAATAACCCCAGAGGGCTTGTCTCCAGAAGGTTTTTGTTAACATAAGCACCATTTAATAATTGTTGATCCCAAACAAATGAGATCTATGAACAATTATAAATGTAGATCATGGAATAGTTAAGGGGAAACAATCCTGGTATTGCTAAGCTAATAAAAATTATTTATACTCCTATATTTGTTAGGGAATTGAAATAGTGAAATGAATTATATTTTTACAATAAGATGAGGATGGAGCAGAAGTAAGATGTGGACAGGGTAAAAAGTATGACAATTATAAATAAGCAAGCACATAAATATCTTGCTTCACCTATGTTTGAGCTCTACCATTTCAGGATATTTCTCCCTCTTAAAGATTTTATCATTTAGCTTAATTTTCAAAAGATGGATTTTATGAAGAATAAAGGTATCTGTGAAACATTAAAGTATGTGTTTTGTTATCCTTTGTTCTTATTATTACATTTGGGGGGTGGGGAGGTTTGGTCTTTAAATTACGGGGTAAAGTTTTTGAAGAATTTATTTTCCACAGAAGTTAGGTGAAGTCTTGGCAACTTTGTGCAATAGAGAAGGATCTTGTTCTATGTTTTAGAAATGTATTTATTGTCTTTTCTGAAGCTATATTCTTTAGTATGTGTAACTAAGACATGAATTAATGCAAGATTATGCTTTACTGTTAGCCAATGTTATCTGAAAGATTAATCAATTAGATTTCTTCTAAAGCACCCATCTTTCCATAGTTAAAGGTATCATTTGAAATATATACTATAGAGCAATAGTTCTGACCTGATAAGCTCAGGAAAATGTACTTCAAGGGGAAATTCTTTCTCTTTCTTGAGTGGAACATTGTATCTTTCAGTTAATTAAAGAAACGTGGTTTTGAAATGATGAAATCACTGTATAATAGATCTTAAAATAAGCCTAAGTGAACAAATATATCTGATGTTCTTCATCTATGAAAATAGTATCATTCCAAAGGAGTGTTAAATGTATTTTAAAACATAACTAATGTGGAAGAGGATCAATAGTTGCATTCATGTGAGTGAGGTACAGGTCTGAAATACTATCTAATAAAAGAGTAAAACACAAATTGACCATACCTCCACTACACCCACAAGCTACACCCACCAGTCAATCAGGAGCGAGTATGCAAATTAACCCAACCAAGATGGCTGCAGCCACGGAGAGAGCAGGAGGCTTGGGGTTCCCCAGCAATGGAGGATGCCAAGCTCTCATAAGCCTGGCTTGCCTTGGCCTCTGCTTAAGGCTACAAAGTTTCAATTATAGAAGATAAATAAATCCCAACAAAAATGGCTGTGGCCATGGAGGGAGCAGGAGGCTTGTCTCCACTCAAGGCTACAAAGTTTCAATTATAGAAGATAAATAAATCCCAGATGCCAGGGCCTCCACTTGGGTCGCCAGGGAGGTGTGGCCAGCCTGCAAACCACCACAGGTCACTTGCCCAGGCCATCCCACGCCCCACGGGAACCCCCACCCTGATCTGGGACACCCTTCAAGGCAAACCAGCCGGCCCCCACCCATGCACCAGGTCTAATAAAAGAGTAATATGCAAATTTACTGTCTCTCCAACACACAAGATGGCTGCCCCATGTGGTCAAAGATGACTGACCTCATGTGGACACAAGATGGCCACCACAAGATGGCCAGCAGGGAGGGCAGTTGGGAGGGACCAGGCCTGCAAGGGAGGGAAGTTGGGGAGACCAGGCCTGCAGGGGATGACAGTTAGGGGTGACCAGGACTGCAGGGGAGGGCAGTTGTGGGAGACCAGGCCTGCAGGGGACGGCAGTTAGGGGTGACCAGGCCTGCAGGGGAGGGCAGTTAGGGGTTATCAGGCCTGCAGGGGAGGGCAGTTAGGGGTGACCAGGCCTGCAAGGGAGGGCAGTTAGGGCGAACAGGCTGGCAGGGGAGCTGTTAGGCATCAATCAGGCTGGCAGGGGAGTGGTTAGGGGGTGATCAGGCTGGCAGGCAGAAGCGATTAGGGGCAATCAGGAAGGTAGGCAGGCAAGCAGTTGGGAGCCAACAGTCCTGGATTGTGAGAGGAATGTCCGACTGCCTGTTTAGGCCCGATCTCAGTAGGGCATCAGACATCTCTTGAGGGGTCCCAGATTGGAGAGGGTGCAGGCTGAGCTGAGGGACACACACCCTTGTGCACGAATTCCGTGCACCGGGCTTCTAGTTAATAATAAATCTAGAGATCTTTGTTGGAGATCTCATCAGATATCAAAGGAAGATTGCAATAAATAGTATATATGCATGCCCACTCTTCAATCCCTTTCTGTCTGAACTACTTCTAATGTTTGCAGAGACTATGACAATAATATAAATAGAGCACACATGCCATATGTCAAAATATTTAAAGTTTATAAATCAAGTAGAAGCCCAATGTACGAAATTCATGCAGGAGCAGGCCTTCCTTCCCCTGGCTGCCGGCACCGGCTTCCCTCTGGCACCTGAGACCCAGGTTTCCCTCCGCCAGCAGGCACCTGGGACCCAGGCTTCCCTCGCAGCCTCGGCTTTGCCCGAAAGTCATCCAGAAGGACATCTAGTCTAATTAGCATATTACATTTTTATTATTATAGATTCTTAAAATTACTCAAATATATTTAAAAATATATTTAATATAATCTCTAGCCTTCTAAGCTGACAAATATAACTTTGTAATGAACTACAACATGTTGATACAGGACTAAACAGCTACACCAGCCCTTGGGCCCTGGTTCTGGCCCCCACACCCCCCAAAAAAACAATCTTTTCCTACCCTGACTGTATCCTTCATTATAAAAGAAATTAAATCTGTGTGTGAACACACTAAAAGATGTAGTACTTCCTTTAGTTTCCCTCTTCTCCTATAAGCTCAACTTTGGGTACTGAAGTCTTATGTCTGTTCTCAGGAGGACAGCTATTATGTCAAGAGGCAATGCAGAAGCCATAGCTTCCACCTTCCAGTCCCATATACTCCTAGCCCATAGGTTGAAAGACCTCAAAGATCATGATCAGAACAATATACCTAAAACTTGAGGCCCACCACAGGGACCTCTTCTGCCAAGATCTCTAAACACAGTACAGATTTCCATAGTCAATCAGGTAGTACTTTTGAATATATAAACATTCAAAATAAATAAACACTTCAAATCTGTATAACATGAATTTTACTGAGCATGAACAGAATCTGGGAATGTCTAAACAGTACTTTAATTACATGTTCAATGTATAATACATATGAATTTTTCATGATGCCAGTGTTTTATAGGTTTAGAAATATTGAAATGCATATAAATTCTTTGTTTTCAGTTTCATATAATGGTTATTTCTATTGCATCCACTATGTGACAAATACCATGCTAACCACTATGGATATAAAATTGAATGAGACAGGCACCATATCAGCCATCTTCAGGGAACATAGATAATTAGTGTGTAACAAGCATGATGATAAGATGTAGGGCCCTATGTGGTGACTGATGCGTGTGTGACAGTTCAGGGAACTCTCTCTAGAGAAAGTGATTTTAAGTTGGGACCTGCAAAGTAAATAGGACTTAGCCAAATGGAACAGCCTATGAAAAACCATAACTTTAGCAGGAATAAGACAAATTCTGAGAACCAAAAAGAGACTCATGATGCCCTTACAAAAAGACACACCAGGGAGCTTTCTGACTTGTTCTGCCTGCCATGTGCGGGCACAGCAAGAAGGCAGCCAGGTGCAGGCTGGGAAGAGAGGTCTCATCTGAAAGTGGCCATGCTGGTGCATTGACTTCCAGCTCTCATAACTGTGAGAGCATAAATGCTCACTGTTTAAGCCACCTGATCCAGTGTGTTTTGTTATGGCAGGCTAGGAAGACTAATACAATAAATAGATAGTAGTTGAAGCCATGTGAGCAGTGAGATTACCCGGGAAAAAGTGTCCAGGGAAGAACCTGAGGAATGCCACCACCTAAAACACAGAGAGGCAGAGGGGCCCAAAAAGGAAACAATAAAATAAAGTTGAAAAGGGGGAAAAAATTACTTGATCTATGGAAGTAATACAAAATAATAAGTCAAAAGGCATAAACCTAAATAAATGAAACAGGAATCTCTGATGGTTCATTTTGTTTCACAGGGAGCCCAGACATTTGATCAAACACTTTTTTCGGTGTGCCTGGTCGGTGTTTCTGGGATAAGATTAACAGTATCATTTGGGACAGCATGCATAGACCTGGAGACTATTATGCTAAGTGAAATAAGCCAATTTGAGAAAGATAAATATCACATGATCTTACTTGTTTGTGGAATTTAATGAACAAAATGAACTGACCAAAACAAAATAAGACCAGAAACATAGAGGCATGGAACAGACTGACATAGCTTGGTGTGTAGTTGGGGGGACAAGAAGAGATAAACCAAAGAACTTACATACTTACCAGTGGCCCGGTGCACAAAATTCATGCACGGCAGAGGGGGTGTCCCTCAGCCCAGCCTGCATCCTCTTCAATTGGGGACCCCTTGGGGGATGTCCGACTTCTGGTTTAGGCCTGATCCCACAGGGAGAGGGGTCCCTCAGCCCGGCCAGTACTCTTTCGCAATCTGGGATCCCTCTCCAAATCTGGGACTGCTGGCTCCTAACTGATCGCCTATCTGGCTGCCAGATCATCCCTAGAACTCTGCCTGCCTGATTGCCCCTAAGCACTCACTTGCCTGCCTAATTATCCCTAACTGCCTCTATCTCCACCCCTGCACCCAAGACCCAGGCTTCCCTCCTCCACCTGGCTGCAAGCACCTGGGACCCTGGGCGGTGCCATCCGGGCCCCAGTTTTGTCAGGAAAAATGTCTGGAAAGTCATTCAGAAGACGTCCGGTCTATCTGCTCTAATTAGCATATTACCCTTTTATTAGTGTGTGTGTGTGTGTGTGTGTATGTATATATATATATATATATATATATATATATATATATATATATGTATATATATTTATTACTGGCCCAGTGCACAAAATTCATGCACAGGGGGGTTCCCTTGGGGAATGTTTGACTGCCAGTTTAGGCCCCATCTCACAGGAATCAGGCCTAAACCAGCAGTCAGACATCCCTATCGCAATCTGGGACCGCTGGCACCTAACCGCTCACCTGCCTGCCTGCCTGATTTCCCCTAACTGCCCTCTCTTGCCAGCCTGATCTTGCCCCCATCTGCCCTCCCTGTCACCCTGGTTGCCCCCAACTGCCATCCCCTGCTGGCCTGATCGCCCCTAACTGCCTCTACCTTGGCTCCCACCACCATGGTTTTGTCTGGAAGGAAGTTGGATGTCCGGAAGATGGCCGGTCGACCCGGTCTAATTAGCATATTACCCTTTTATTATTATAGACAGATTATATAGGATAGGATTGCTTAAATGGTGGGTGGGGGAGCCTTTTTCAGCAGGAGGAGATGCTCTTGGCAGACAAAAACACATAATCCCTATATCTAGTCTGATAGCCAGCCATATGCACTATACTGCCAAACTGGTCCTTAAGAAATTGAACCGCTTTCTTAAACCTTACACCAGTGGTCGGCAAACTGCGTCTCACGAGCCACATGTGGCTTGCAAGCCGCGGTTTGCCACTCTGTTGACTAATGAGTTTGCTGACCACTGACGTAGACTCTCGATTCCAATAATTACAGGCTTTGTTCCTTGTGATTAAGCCCCTATCCCAGTGGTAGGCAAACTCATTAGTCAACAGAGCGGCAAACCGCAGCTCATGAGCCGCATGTGGCTCGAGAGCTGCAGTTTGTCAACCACAGCCTTGCACCAAACAGCTATTGCCCTTAAAACCCCTCCTTAGCCTCCACCTTAGGTTCTGCCTTCATCATTCACCAAGATTAGGTTCTGATTGGTCGGTTTCTATGCCAGTCAGCAACAAAAGCTCTGCTTCCTAGGCAGCCATTGGCTCCTTGCAGTTCACCCAGATTTGGTTCTGATTGGTCGATTTCTATGCCAGTCAGGGTCAAAAGCTCCACTTCCTAGGTAGCCATCTTGTGACAGCATGAAGGTGCAAGGGTTAATTTGCATATTACCTCTTTATTATATAGGATATGTATAGCCCATGGACACAGGCATAGGGTGGTGAAGACCTGAAGGGGGGTTGAGTAGGGGCTAGCAGGAGGGGACAAAGGAGGAATAAATGGGAAATATCTGCAATACTATCAACAATAAACAATATTTTTAAAAAATTGAATCAGTAGACTGGGTAACGCAGATTACCCTCCCTAACATGGGTGGGTGTCTCTCTATCAGTTAAACGCCTAAATAGAACAAGCAGGCAGATCCTCCTGTGAGTATGAGGAAATGTCCTTTTGCCTGACTGCCTTGAGCTGTAACATAGGTTTGTTTTGTTTTGTTTTCCTGTCTTCAGATTCTAACTGAAGCCAGCTTTATCTGGGTCGTGAGCCTGCTAACCTTTGGAATGGAAGGAATAATGGAAGGAGTCTCCAGATTGTTGACTGCAGATCTGGGGATTTATTAACCTCAAAAATTCCATTATTCCCTATAACACCTTATAATCATAAACCACTCCTCTCTCTTTTTCTGAAATATATGTATATCCTGTTACTAGAGCATCCTGATACAGAATCTAAATTAATATGATCCAAATATTCCAAAACAGCAGGCAATTTCAGTAAAAATCTGCCAAATGCACCTATTTTGTATAAATCAGAAAGATATTCAGAAATTTGAAGAAATTTTATTATCAGATGATCAAAAAAAGAAAAAATCCAGGAAAATGCACGAAGTAAATTTGCAGATGTATGCTATTTTCCAGAACATATACCGTAAGTCAGGAGACAGACTATTGTTCAAAACCAGCTATAAGTTAAATTTTACCAATTAATAACAGTTCTGACTGAATGAGTTACTATAAGATACTTAAAAATGGGAAGCAGTTCTTAAAATTTGTGTTTAAACAAAAATAGAATAAAAGTGGTAGAGAATATATCTCAGTTAATACATTGATTATTGAACCTTAATCTGAGCCACGCATTGTGCTATTTGATGTGACTGTAGAGATGTATGACATATGCAGCAAAGGGAGGAAAGACATGCATGTGTTATTAGAGTTACATGTGTCTCAATATATTATACAATATTCAAGCACTTATTTAAACTTTCATCATATCTCCATACCTATATCTATAGTCTTATACACATAATGTTTTAATAACTTATGAGGGGTTGCATGGAAATTGAAGTGTCAATCAGTATTTAGTGTATTTATAAATCTTTACCAACAAAGTATCTATCCTATAAAAAGGTAATATGCAAATTGCCCCTACAGCAAAACGACAGGTCGCTATGACACGCACTGACCACCAGGGGGCAGATGCTCAATGCAGGTGCTGCCCCTTGGTGGTCAGTGCACTCCCACAGTGGGAGCTCCACTTAGCCACAAGTCTGCCTGACAGCTGTGAGCGTAGTGGCAGGAGCCTCTCCCACCTCCTCAGCAGCACAAGAGATGTCTATCTGCAACTTAAGCCTGTTCCCCCCTGGGGCTCCTGGGCTGCCAGAGGGATGTCTGACTGCCAGCTTAGGCCCCATCCCCCAGGGAGCAGGCTTAAGCCTGCAAGTGAACATCCCCTGAGGGGTCC